>NC_062534.1:62500-65000 GCF_022655615.1 Tachysurus fulvidraco
TCAGCAGTCAACACACTCAGCTAGCCGTGTTAGCATGTTCATGTGTGGTATGTTCACAGAGGGGTTTTTTTTTAAAAGAAAAATAATGGTTAGTATCTGAAATGTGCACTGGACTGTAGTAGCTGTAGTTCCCTGACTGTCCTACAGGGGGCAATAGAGCTACAGACTATCAATAATACAGTTCTCATTATCCTCTATTCTCTATAATAATTTAATAAAACAGCCGGGATGTAAACGACAGGTTATCTCACGTTCTACACAAGCCTCCTTAGGTCTGATCCTTCTGGATGTGCTCGTGGAATGTGTGTGTGTGTGTGTGTGTGTGTGTGTGTGTGTGTGTGTGTGTGTGTGTGTGTGTGTGTGTGTGTGTGTGTTTCTCAGGAACCTTATAACCTTATTGCTCACACTAAACATACCATAAGCTCCCTCAGTGCTGTGTCTTCACTCCTCTACACTCCTCTACACATACTATCACTGCACAGTGAAAACACACACACACACACACACATATACACAAACACACACACTCACACGGGGGAGACTTCACTTTAACCTCCTACGACCTGGTGTCCACATATTTGGACATCACTGCATCTAAAATACAAGACCAAACCAAAGCTCGGGTCTTTGGAGGTTAAATATCTCTTTAATTACAAAAGTTTAAAATATATACATATAACAAAAACGGAGCAAAAAGAAGATATAAGTGCATAAATGTATAAAAATGTTATGAATATGTAATGAAATGCAAGAGAAAGGAAGAAAGAAAGAAAGAAAGAAAGAAAGAAAGAAAGAAAGAAAAACATCCAGTAGCAATTACAAAAGATCGAAGCTAAATATCAGTATTGTTGGACAGAAGTCATTACACAGTATTCTGCTTTACAATGAAGTTATTTTAACCCCAGATACGTAAAGGGGGGGGGGGGGGGGCACGGTGGCTTAGTGGTTAGCACGTTCCCCTGACACCTCCAGGGTCGGGGTTCGATTCCCACCTCCACCTTGTGTGTGTGGAGTTTGCATGTTCTCCCCGTGCCTCGGGGGTTTCCTCCGGGTACTCCGGTTTCCTCCCCCGGTCCAAAGACATGCATGGTAGGTTGATTGGCGTCTCTGGAAAATTGTCCGTAGTGTGTGAGTGTGTGAGTGAATGAGAGTGTGTGTGTGTGTGTGTGTGTGTGTGTGTGTGTGTGTGTGTGTGTGTGTGTGTGTGTGTGTGTGTGTGTGTGTGTGTGTGTGAATGAGAGTGTGTGTGTGCCCTGTGATGGGTTGGCACTCCGTCCAGGGTGTATCCTGCCTCGATGCCCGATGACGCCTGAGATAGGCACAGGCTCCCCGTGACCCAAGGTAGTTAGGATAAATGGTAGAAGATGAGTGAGTGAGTGAGAGATACGTAAAGTGTCCTAGTTAATCATGTAATTTATCCATAAACTAAGGATTTGGATTTTGTACTCAGAACATAGAGTCAAAGTTCTCCATTTATTTAAGGTTGATGAAACGCGCTCCTCTGAGAACAATGTTAAAAACAGCATGTTGGCATTTCCTTGGCGACGTCATTCACTCGTGTGTTCTTAAAGGATTCCAAAGTGATCGCCTCCAGAGACGTCCACCACTTCTTATGGAGTCCAGCAGGAAGACCAACATAAGAACAGCAGTCACTCATTAAAGATGGGTTCAGCGTCCATAGAATCCCTCTGCTCTTATGTTAGAACATAGAAGACCTGTAGATCACTTCTACATCGTTCCTCATGGAGTCTTCAGAAGCATAGAGAGTATGTCTCCATGAGAAAGAAAGAGGAAAGAAAGTGACAGTATAGAAGGGAAATGCACACATCAACAAGCATACGTATTTCCTTTCCCTCTTATTAGCCTTCCTTTATTTATGAGACAATTTCCGTCATTGTCTTATGGCAGTAATACGTGTTTTAAAACAGAAGTGTTTCTGTTGTGAAAGATCTTTATAATTACACACTTTTCATGCCCACATCACAGAGAAGATAAACTTATTGAGGTCAGGGAAAAATCATGAATGTCTGTGCCTGAAAAAACACCTTGTTTTGATCAAGAGTTAATTCAACAGTGTATCAGTCTTTTTCTCCAGTGTCAGTAATATGGAGGTCATCAGCCAGGCCTCCCACTGAACCTCCTGTCTGTTCTGCACCAGTAGACATGTACATAACATCATCTCTGTCCTGAGTCTCACTCTTCTCATCACAATCAGTCTGTAATGATACACAAGCCACAGGCTAGGGTAAGCAAAACCAAAGAGATCTTTATTGAAGTCCGTGAGCAGATGTATCGAATTCAAAACTGTATGAAGCACTACGAAGTTGCAGAGAGCGTAAACACACACACACACACACACACACACATGCTGGGGAGAACACAGGAGGAGGAGAGACGGGATCCTAGACAGGAGTAGGTGGATACGGGGAGAATAATCCGGTAGCACCGAAGGCGAGGGAGAAGGAAGGAGAGCCGATAGCTGTGAAGCAACCGGGAGTCT
>NC_062534.1:75000-77500 GCF_022655615.1 Tachysurus fulvidraco
CACTGTTTATATACTGCTCATACACTGTTTATATATTGCTCATATACTGTTCATATATTGCTCATATACTTCATACACTGCTCATACACTGCTCATATACTGCTCATATACTGCTCATACACTGCTCATATACTGCTCATACACTGTTCATATACTGCTCATATACTGCTCATACACTGCTCATATACTGCTCATACACTGTTCATATACTGCTCATATACTGTTCATATACTGCTCATATACTGTTAATATACTGTTTATATACTGCTCATATACTGTTAATATACTGTTAATATACTGCTCATATACTGTTAATATACTGCTCATATACTGTTAATATACTGTTAATATACTGCTCATATACTGTTAATATACTGCTCATATACTGTTAATATACTGTTCATATACTGTTAATATACTGCTCATATACTGCTCATATACTGTTCATATACTGTTAATATACTGCTCATATACTGTTCATATACTGTTAATATACTGCTCATATACTGTTAATATACTGCTCATATACTGTTCATATACTGTAAATATACTGTTCATATACTGCTCATATACTGTTAATATACTGCTCATATACTGTTAATATACTGTTTATATACTGCTCATATACTGTTAATATACTGTTAATATACTGCTCATATACTGTTAATATACTGCTCATATACTGTTAATATACTGCTCATATACTGTTAATATACTGTTAATATACTGCTCATATACTGCTAATATACTGCTCATATACTGTTAATATACTGCTCATATACTGTTAATATACTGCTCATATACTGTTCATATACTGTTAATATACTGCTCATATACTGTTCATATACTGTTAATATACTGCTCATATACTGTTAATATACTGTTCATATACTGTTCATATACTGTTAATGTACTGCTCATATACTGTTAATATACTGTTTATATACTGCTCATATACTGTTAATATACTGTTAATATACTGCTCATATACTGTTAATATACTGTTCATATACTGCTCATATACTGTTAATGTACTGCTCATATACTGTTAATATACTGTTAATATACTGCTCATATACTGTTAATATACTGCTCATATACTGTTAATATACTGTTAATATACTGCTCATATACTGTTAATATACTGCTCATATACTGTTAATATACTGCTCATATACTGTTCATATACTGTTAATATACTGCTCATATACTGTTAATAAACTGTTAATATACTGCTCATATACTGTTACTATACTGCTCATATACTGTTAATATACTGCTCATATACTGTTAATATACTGCTCATATACTGTTCATATACTGTTAATATACTGCTCATATACTGTTCATATACTGCTCATATACTGTTCATATACTGTTACTATACTGCTCATATACTGTTAATATAATGCTCATATACTGCTCATATACTGTTAATATACTGCTCATATACTGCTCATATACTGTTAATATACTGCTCATATACTGTTAATATACTGCTCATATACTGCTCATATACTGTTAATATACTGTTAATATACTTCTCATATACTGTTAATATAATGCTCATATACTGCTCATATACTGTTAATATACTGCTCATATACTGTTAATATACTGCTCATATACTGCTCATATACTGTTAATATACTGTTAATATACTTCTCATATACTGTTAATATAATGCTCATATACTGCTCATATACTGTTAATATACTGCTCATATACTGTTAATATACTTCTCATATACTGTTAATATACTGTTAATATACTTCTCATATACTGTTAATATAATGCTCATATACTGTTAATATACTGTTAATATACTGCTCATATGCTGCTCATATACTGTTAATATACTGCTCATATACTGCTCATATACTGTTAATATACTGCTCATATACTATTACTATACTGCTCATATACTGCTCATATACTGTTAATATACTGTTAATATACTTCTCATATACTGTTAATATAATGCTCATATACTGCTCATATACTGTTAATATACTGCTCATATACTGTTAATATACTGTTAATATACTTCTCATATACTGTTAATATACTGTTAATATACTTCTCATATACTGTTAATATAATGCTCATATACTGCTCATATACTGTTAATATACTGCTCATATACTGTTAATATACTGTTAATATACTGCTCATATGCTGCTCATATACTGTTAATATACTGCTCATATACTGCTCATATACTATTACTATACTGCTCATATACTGTTAATATACTGCTCATATACTGTTAATATACTGCTCATATACTGTTAATATACTGTTCATACACCAGAGCATGCAAAACACACATATAGTTTACTGATTAGTGGTCCTGATAATCAGTTAATCATCAGACCCCCAGCATTGTCTGTGTGTTTGTGTGTGTGTGTGTTTGCATTTGTGTGTGTGTGTGTGTGTGTGTGTGTGTGTGTGTGTGTGTGTGTGTGTGTGTGTGTGTGTGTGTGTGAGTGTGTTTGTT
>NC_062534.1:82500-97500 GCF_022655615.1 Tachysurus fulvidraco
GTGACATCACAAAGCATTTCAGCAACAAAATACAGCAAATCAGCTGAGTTGTATTTTGGGCTTTTAATTAGTCTGTTAGTACAGCGTAACAGATATTGCGTCATCAGGTGGGCGTGGCCTATTTGATAATCTAACCCTAACCCTAACCGTAGTTTTTGGTTGTTTATTTGTTTTCTAAGATAAATCTACCTGTATGACTCTTTTGTCCTTCGTAGTATGCTGGGGTTTTTTTAAATAAGGAATTTTTAAAGACCTCCGGAAACACACCCACTTTACGTCGTGGTAACGAAACCCCTGGAATTTTCACTTCAATAGGGCGTCGGCCATATTAGTTATCAGGCAATATATAAGGACGCTGCTTATACACGTCTCCTCAGTTTGCCCTGTGCACTGTGATTCACCCCACCTTGTTCCTATTCTGCCCTGCCTGTTCTGCCCTGCCTGTTCTGCCCTGCCTGTTCTGCCCTGCCTGTTCTGCCCTGCCTGGTGTTTGCTTCTGTATTCTGCCTGTGTACTGGGTCTCAGTTCTTTATGCTTGGTGTTTGCCTGCTTTGTCTGATTTATTTGTCAGGCTCATTAAAGACTTTTATTATTTACATCGGTGTACAACACAACACAACAGCCTGACAGTACAACACAACACAACAGCCTGACAGTACAACACAACACAACAGCCTGACAGTACAACACAACACAACAGCCTGACAGTACAACACAACACAACAGCCTGACAGTACAACACAACACAACACAACAGCCTGACAGTACAACACAACACAACACAACAGCCTGACAGTACAACACAACACAACAGCCTGACAGTACAACACAACACAACACAACAGCCTGACAGTACAACACAACACAACACAACAGCCTGACAGTACAACACAACACAACAGCCTGACAGTACAACACAACACAACACAACAGCCTGACAGTACAACACAACACAACAGCCTGACAGTACAACACGACACAACAGCCTGACAGTACAACACAACACAACACAACAGCCTGACAGTACAACACAACACAACACAACAGCCTGACAGTACAACACAACACAACAGCCTGACAGTACAACACAACACAACACAACAGCCTGACAGTACAACACAACACAACAGCCTGACAGTACAACACAACACAACAGCCTGACAGTACAACACAACACAACACAACAGCCTGACAGTACAACACAACACAACACAACAGCCTGACAGTACAACACAACACAACAGCCTGACAGTACAACACAACACAACAGCCTGACAGTACAACACAACACAACAGCCTGACAGTACAACACAACACAACACAACAGCCTGACAGTACAACACAACACAACAGCCTGACAGTACAACACAACACAACAGCCTGACAGTACAACACAACACAACAGCCTGACAGTACAACACAACACAACACAACAGCCTGACAGTACAACACAACACAACAGCCTGACAGTACTACACAACACAACAGCCTGACAGTACAACACAACAGCCTGACAGTACAACACAACACAACAGCCTGACAGTACAACACAACACAACAGCCTGACAGTACTACACAACACAACAGCCTGACAGTACAACACAACACAACAGCCTGACAGTACAACACAACAGCCTGACAGTACAACACAACAGCCTGACAGTACAACACAACAGCCTGACAGTACAACACAACAGCCTGACAGTACAACACAACAGCCTGACAGTACTACACAACACAACAGCCTGACAGTACAACACAACAGCCTGACAGTACTACACAACACAACAGCCTGACAGTACAACACAACAGCCTGACAGTACAACACAACACAACAGCCTGACAGTACAACACAACACAACAGCCTGACAGTACAACACAACAGCCTGACAGTACTACACAACACAACAGCCTGACAGTACAACACAACACAACAGCCTGACAGTACAACACAACAGCCTGACAGTACTACACAACACAACAGCCTGACAGTACAACACAACACAACAGCCTGACAGTACAACACAACACAACAGCCTGACAGTACAACACAACACAACAGCCTGACAGTACAACACAACACAACAGCCTGACAGTACTACACAACACAACAGCCTGACAGTACAACACAACAGCCTGACAGTACTACACAACACAACAGCCTGACAGTACAACACAACAGCCTGACAGTACTACACAACACAACAGCCTGACAGTACAACACAACAGCCTGACAGTACTACACAACACAACAGCCTGACAGTACAACACAACACAACAGCCTGACAGTACAACACAACAGCCTGACAGTACAACACAACACAACAGCCTGACAGTACAACACAACAGCCTGACAGTACTACACAACACAACAGCCTGACAGTACAACACAACAGCCTGACAGTACAACACAACACAACAGCCTGACAGTACAACACAACAGCCTGACAGTACAACACAACACAACAGCCTGACAGTACAACACCACACAACAGCCTGACAGTACAACACAACAGCCTGACAGTACAACACAACACAACAGCCTGACAGTACAACACAACAGCCTGACAGTACAACACAACAGCCTGACAGTACAACACAACAGCCTGACAGTACTACACAACACAACAGCCTGACAGTACAACACAACAGCCTGACAGTACTACACAACACAACAGCCTGACAGTACTACACAACACAACAGCCTGACAGTACTACACAACACAACAGCCTGACAGTACAACACAACACAACAGCCTGACAGTACTACACAACACAACAGCCTGACAGTACAACACAACAGCCTGACAGTACTACACAACACAACAGCCTGACAGTACAACACAACACAACAGCCTGACAGTACAACACAACACAACAGCCTGACAGTACAACACAACAGCCTGACAGTACTACACAACACAACAGCCTGACAGTACAACACAACAGCCTGACAGTACAACACAACACAACAGCCTGACAGTACAACACAACATGACAGCCTGACAGTACTACACAACACAACAGCCTGACAGTACAACACAACACAACAGCCTGACAGTACTACACAACACAACACAACATTTTTGATGACGAACACGAGGCTGCTGAAACACCACCATTTTGGTTTCACTCTAAATGCGAACATTAAGGACAAAATAATCCCTAGGGTGAGGGTTAGTGCAGACACACCACAGTTTTAGACTACATCTTGCCTTCTTGTGCCTGTTTGTGTGTTATATGTGTGTTATATGTGTGTTATGTGTGTGTTTTGTGTGTTTTGTGTGTTGTGTGTGTGTGTCCCAAGTGCACAACATTTCCATAGAGATGCATTTTGATCTTCTGAACAAGAGGAACAGTTAACTAATCCTTACGAGAGGAGAAACACAGGTGAATACATTTTGTGTGTGTGTGTGTGTGTGTGTGTGTGTGTGTGTGTGTGTGTGTGTGTGTGTGTCTAGACCAGTCCCTAGAGATTCAGCAGCACCTATTCTCAAAGCTACTGGACAACACAAACAGCAACAGCTGCTAGTCTGCTGGGGTTAAAGCCCAGGTGTGAACTCCCTGACACAGGTCAAGCACACAAACACACACACTTACACACAAACACATGCATGCACACACAAACACACATACAGACACACACACACACACACATACATACACACACACACACACACACACACACACACACACACACACACACACACACACACACACACACTGAAATACACAGACACACACATGCACATATACACACATACACACACGCGCACACACAAACACACAAATACATGCACACAAACATGCACACACAAATATAGACACACACACACACACACACACACACACACACACAAATATAGACACACACACACACACACACACACACACACACACACACACACACACACACACAGATTAAATGCATGTCCTTTTCTCTCTCTGTCAAAAGCTCCCACTCATCAAACACTGTGCAAATTCCAATAAATTATTCATGACCGCTGTTTGCCTAATCGAACAATTTGCATAAAAGAATGTTTACTTTACAATCCAAACACTTGAGGCGATGAATATTTCATTTACACTAAAGAGACTCTTTAATTTTACGTCTTTATCTGCTCCTAAGGGACCATGTCGCTTTGTTTGGCAGCCACTCTCTGAATAAATCCACACACACACACACACACACACACACACACACACGCAATTGCCTCTACACAATTTCTGTTTTTATTTGCCATTGTGTGTGTGTGTGTGTGTGTGTGTGTGTGTGTGTGTGTGTGTGTGTGTTACATCAACAGGACCACTCCTTATTTAAACATCACTGTTGAGTCACAGCTAACAAACTCCCTCCAGTTTAGAACCCAACCAAGGGGAAGTGCAGAGAACAAGTGAGTGAAGCAGAGAACACCAAGAACCGTTAATCCATGTTCTCATTAGAACTTCTCAAATTTTAAGGCTCTGTCCCGAACACTAGAACTCACCAGGGGTCTCATTTATAAAGCGTCCTTACGCACAAAACGGGGCTAGAAACATGCGTAGGCCAGTTCCCATGCAAAGGTACGCACATTCTGGAGACAAAGGGAATAATAATAATAATAATAATAATAATAATAATAATAATAATAATAATAATAATAATAATACTCAGAGCTGCCTTACAGTCACATTGTCCACAACGAGAGCGCAGGAGGAGATGGTGCGACTACATGTCATACAGAATAGCATGAAATACCCTTTTATTAGAGAACTGCAGAATATTTTCCTTAATGTACATATATCATAAAATGTCAAAGTCTGCAAATACAGTCATGAAGCACAATCGCTCCTCATCATCAGTCCTAACTATTACGGTGTTCATTACAAAATCATGAAGCAGCATGTGTTCACTATAACATTTTCATCTTAAATTTTCGCCCACAAATAAATTCTGTGATTTTGTCAAGGTGTTAACAATCAGTCTAATTGCAAGAAACATATAAAACCTCCGGTGACCAGGGTATGTAATGCTTCATGATGGCACTGCTGGCACTGTTGGAGGATTACGCCAATGGGAGAATAAGGAGAGAACGAGTTTTCAGGGACCATGATGATTTCCTGGCCCATGATGATGACTGGCTAATAAGCCGATTTAGATTCCCTAGAGCTGTGCTCTTAGATATATGTGTTGAATTGGGTCCAGTATTAGAGAGGGCAACACGCCGGAACCATGCCATCCCAGTCCAAATACAAGTCCTCACCACTCTGGGGTTCTTGGCAACCGGCTGTTTCCAGCGAGAAAAGCAGACAGGTGAATTATTTATATAAAAAAATATATATAAGTAATCCTCAACTTTGTGTCTAAAACCTTTTTGTATATGAAATAATTCTATTGGAATCTATCATCTCACCCTATAGGTCTGGTATATCACAGCCGTCCCTGAGTGCCATAATATCTGTCGTTTTGAATGGTATACTTAATATGGGTAGTCGGTGCATCAGGTTCCCCTACACTGTGTGAGATACATCAGGTTCCCCTACACTGTGTGAGATACATCAGGTTCCCCTACACTGTGTGAGATACATCAGGTTCCCTACACTGTGTGAGATACATCATGTTCCCCTACACTGTGTGAGATACATCAGGTTCCCCTACACTGTGTGAGATACATCATGTTCCCCTACACTGTGTGAGATACATCAGGTTCCCCTACACTGTGTGAGATACATCAGGTTCCCCTACACTGTGTGAGATACATCAGGTTCCCTACACTGTGTGAGATACATCAGGTTCCCCTACACTGTGTGAGATACATCAGGTTCCCCTACACTGTGTGAGATACATCAGGTTCCCCTACACTGTGTGAGATACATCAGGTTCCCCTACACTGTGTGAGATACATCAGGTTCCCCTACACTGTGTGAGATACATCATGTTCCCCTACACTGTGTGAGATACATCAGGTTCCCCTACACTGTGTGAGATACATCAGGTTCCCCTACACTGTGTGAGATACATCAGGTTCCCCTACACTGTGAGAGATACATCAGGTTCCCCTACACTGTGTGAGATACATCAGGTTCCCCTACACTGTGTGAGATACATCATGTTCCCCTACACTGTGTGAGATACATCAGGTTCCCCTACACTGTGTGAGATACATCATGTTCCCCTACACTGTGTGAGATACATCAGGTTCCCCTACACTGTGTGAGATACATCATGTTCCCCTACACTGTGTGAGATACATCAGGTTCCCCTACACTGTGTGAGATACATCATGTTCCCCTACACTGTGTGAGATACATCAGGTTCCCCTACACTGTGTGAGATACATCAGGTTCCCCTACACTGTGTGAGATACATCAGGTTCCCCTACACTGTGTGAGATACATCAGGTTCCCCTACACTGTGTGAGATACATCAGGTTCCCCTACACTGTGTGAGGTACATCAGGTTCCCCTACACTGTGTGAGATACATCAGGTTCCCCTACACTGTGTGAGATACATCAGGTTCCCCTACACTGTGTGAGATACATCAGGTTCCCCTACACTGTGTGAGATACATCAGGTTCCCCTACACTGTGTGAGGTACATCAGGTTCCCCTACACTGTGTGAGATACATCAGGTTCCCCTACACTGTGTGAGATACATCAGGTTCCCCTACACTGTGTGAGATACATCAGGTTCCCCTACACTGTGTGAGATACATCAGGTTCCCCTACACTGTGTGAGATACATCAGGTTCCCCTACACTGTGTGAGATACATCAGGTTCCCCTACACTGTGTGTGGTACATCAGGTTCCCCTACACTGTGTGAGATACATCAGGTTCCCCTACACTGTGTGAGATACATCAGGTTCCCCTACACTGTGTGAGATACATCAGGTTCCCCTACACTGTGTGAGATACATCAGGTTCCCCTACACTGTGTGAGATACATCAGGTTCCCCTACACTGTGTGAGATACATCAGGTTCCCCTACACTGTGTGAGATACATCAGGTTCCCCTACACTGTGTGAGATACATCAGGTTCCCCTACACTGTGTGAGGTACATCAGGTTCCCCTACACTGTGTGAGGTACATCAGGTTCCCCTACACTGTGTGAGATACATCAGGTTCCCCTACACTGTGTGAGATACATCATGTTCCCCTACACTGTGTGAGATACATCAGGTTCCCCTACACTGTGTGAGATACATCAGGTTCCCCTACACTGTGTGAGATACATCAGGTTCCCCTACACTGTGTGAGATACATCAGGTTCCCCTACACTGTGTGAGATACATCAGGTTCCCCTACACTGTGTGAGATACATCAGGTTCCCCTACACTGTGTGAGATACATCAGGTTCCCCTACACTGTGTGAGATACATCAGGTTCCCCTACACTGTGTGAGATACATCAGGTTCCCCTACACTGTGTGAGATACATCAGGTTCCCCTACACTGTGTGAGATACATCAGGTTCCCCTACACTGTGTGAGATACATCAGGTTCCCCTACACTGTGTGAGGTACATCAGGTTCCCCTACACTGTGTGAACAGGCCGAAATTATAATGCAGCAATGTCTGGTTTCCCAAATGTAATCGGCACAATTGACTGCGATCATGTTGCTATAAGGGCACCATCTGAAAATCAATTTGCTGTTAAACAATATTAAAAAGTAGAAACTGTAACAATTTTTTTTAAATATAATTATAATCTGCAGGTGACAGTGGCTACCCCAGTGGTTACCCCAGTGGTTACCCCAGTGGCTACCCCAGTGGTTACCCCAGTGGTTACCCCAGTGGCTACCCCAGTGGTTACCCCAGTGGTTACCCCAGTGGCTACCCCAGTGGTTACCCCAGTGGCTACCCCAGTGGTTACCCCCTGAGACGCTGGCTCCTCACCCCATTTTTAAACCCACAGAGCGCAGAGGAAACTCATTATAACGAGGACCACTCTCGTGCCCGCGCAGTTGTGGAGCGTGTAATGGTCGTGTAAAAATGGGCGTGTACTGGGCGGGATATGAGGCTGGTTCAGGTACGCACATCCGCGGGAACATTGCTTACAGGTGTGCGTACGCACGGTTTTATAAATTGGAATATTTTTTGGCGTTCGCCATTTTTGGTTTTTGGGCGCACGTAAACTTTTAGTAGGGATCCTACACACAGGTTTATAAATGAGACCCCTGAGCTGATCAAATCAAGGAACTGTCAGAAAGTTACTTCATATTCAAGGTAAAGCTTTAAGTCATCAAGAGGTGGTCAAAGAGCTATACCCTCATGCTAGAATAGGGTTCTTAGTAGAACTCAAAAGCAAGAATGTGAATAATTTACAATAATCTAAATGAGGAAGTGTAAATAAAACTGAGGTTGATTTAAATCTGTGATTTGAAGAGAACACAAACATAAACAAATAAAAACAAGACCATGCAGCAAACACATCCTGAAACATGTTAAATGGTTTTCCAATGAAATTGTATCTCCATAAGCTCGCAGACTTCCTGCTCATGTTCACTCGTTTGTAACTTTGCAACACAAAAACCAATAAAACGGTGTGGAGATGCAGCGAGAGCTGCGGCACTGATGGGCTTCAGTAAAGCGCAGAAACACAAAACCCCTAATTCAGTTTATAACCACGATTACAGACACGCTAGAGACGCACAGGAACCATGACAGGAAGTGATAATGATGGATAACACATTTCTGTAAAGTGCTGAAAAGTTGGGGGTGTGTGTGTTTGTGTGTGTGTGTGTGTGTGTGTGTGTGTGTGTGTGTGTGTGTGTGTGTGTGTGTGTGTGTGTGTTAGTGAGTGAGTGTGTGTGTGTGTGTGTGTGTGTGTGTGTGTGTGTGTGTGTGTGTGTGTGTGTGTGTGTGTGCGAGTGAGTGTGTCTGTGTTGGTGTGTGTTTGTGTGCGTGTGTGTGTGTGTGTGTGTGTGTGTGTGTGTGTGTGTGTGTGTGTGTGTGTGTGTGTGTGTGTGTGAATTTGGCTTGCTAGAACACTCAAAGTGCCAACACACACTACTGTTAGACAGGATTAGCTGAGACATAAAAAAAATATCCATTTCGAATACCCTCTGCCACCCCCCCCCCCCACCTCCCTCCCTCCCCCTCTCTCTTGTCCCTTGTCTCTCTCGCCCTCTCTCTGTATTTAATGGAATCATCTGTATCTGATAATGGTCTGTAATTGTATTACTTTTCCTCCACATCCTGAGGGGCAGCACTTCAGTCACACTCAGTCTCTCTAACTAATGTCCCCACATCCTGTAGTACAAATGGACCAGAGACAGAGAGACAGTTTAAATGAGCTTTTTTAGTTCAGTAGCTGATAAAACACAGTGTGTGCCAACATGTGCCAACCTGGCATAGGAGTGTGTGCCTCTCCCAAAACCTCTTTCTAATAGCTCGGATAAATAAATCTTGAAAGTGTTAATGGTGAGATGTTATAAATTAGATTTCTGGAGTTTTTAGGCTTTCACTGCATGAACCCAAAGAGACAGACTGTCTAAAATTGTGACATTTTGTCAGACGGAGGGATTATTTTTAATTTTTTCTACTCTTACTCTGATCTGGTAATATATAGCAATCTCACGTGTGTTACATGTGTGCGTGTGTTACATGTGTGCGTGTGTTACATGTGTGCGTGTGTTACATGTGTACGTGTGTTACATGTGTACGTGTGTTACATGTGTACGTGTGTTACATGTGTACGTGTGTTACATGTGCGCGTGTGTTACATGTGCGCGTGTGTTACATGCGCGCGTGTGTTACATGCGCGCGTGTGTTACATGCGCGCGTGTGTTACATGCGCACGTGTGTTACATGCGCACGTGTGTTACATGCGTACGTGTGTTACATGCGTACGTGTGTTACATGCGTGCGTGTGTTACATGTGTACGTGTGCGTGATGCTTTTAAAAGCAGCTTGCAGTCAGTGCACATTAGTGACAATGGGCACCAGTTACTCAGGTCCATCAGGACTGTCCAACAAGTCCTGCCCTATAACTGCCCAGAAAGCCTTGTAGAACTCCAAAGGAAGACCATTTATACCTGGTGCCTGTCCATTCTCCATCCCCTGGAGAGCCTTCCAGTGGCAGACCTCTGTCCAATTCCCTGACTGCTTGCTCAGAGAGCTTAGGCAGGTCCACCAGGAAACTCTCCTCCACCATCTTTGTTCCTGACCACTAACTGCTGTACAGCATCGAGTAGAAGTTTACTGTCTGAAATTCAGTGGGCTCCAATATGAGAACCATAACCCAGCACAGGCAGCTCCAGCACTAACCTAACCCTAACCCTAACCCAGCACAGGCAGCTCCAGCACTAACACTAACCCTAACCCTAACCCAGCACAGGCAGCTCCAGCACTAACCCTAACCCTAACCCTAACCCAGCACAGGCAGCTCCAGCACTAACACTAACCCTAACCCTAACCCAGCACAGGCAGCTCCAGCACTAACCCTAACCCTAACCCTAACCCAGCACAGGCAGCTCCAGCACTAACCCTAACCCTAACACTAACCCTAACCCTAACCCAGCACAGGCAGCTCCAGCACTAACCCTAACCTGCATTACAAAATGAGAGAATCTGTGATCATGGAATTATTATTATTATTATTATTATTATTATTATTATTATTATTATTAACGGTTGGAGTTGTATTTTTAACTCTTGATGAATTGTCATTTTTCTAACTTATTGTCTATAAGCCGCTTGGGTCTGTAAGTGAAAAGGTGTGTAGAAAAGTCATAACACATAATTTCACACAAAGTGTCAATGTTTTTTGAGGGAACATAAACACAGCATAAGACACTGCGTTGTAAATGTAAAGTAAGACATTGTAGAAGGAAGTGTTCAGTGTGCTGTATGATTCACTATCATCACTTTTTACAATGAATAATAAAGATCAGATTTTCCTCCTAACCTTACAAGCAATATCTCTTGTCTGGACATGAAATATGTGCCTCCAAAGCATTCTGGCCTTTGCTCTTATGCAGGTCTGTTGAATTGGAGCAGTGTGTTTGGTGTCGTCAATGTATTGTGAATAAAACTGTATGGTGAATAAAACTGTATGGTGAATAAATCTGTGTGGTGAATAAAACTGTTAATATAAATAAATAGTGTGACGAGGTGTTATACTGGACATGATATATCTCTGAAGCAGATGGATGATGTGACGCCTCATCATCTCCGTCTGTTAAACTCTTCCTTAAAACCATATGTATTATAACACTGAGTGTGTGTGTGTGTGTGTGTGTGTGTGTGTGTGTGTGTACAATGTACTGTTAGACAATATGTCCATTTAGTAAGGGCCAGAAAAATGCATGGTGAGAATGATGGAAATGAGTGTTCTGGGAAACAGAGACACCTTTAATAAAACACATGGTTCTGCCCCTGTGCTGCTTTCATTCTAACAGAATATAAATGTGTTCTATGGTTTATTAAAGAACTGCGGCTCTCAATCACTGAGTAGATCACACAATGATCACACACCATCATATTCGTCTGTCACAATGAAGGGAATGAGACATTAAGAAATAGTGTTTGTTGGAGCTTGTCAGTGTGCTTCAGAGTCCATTAGTTAGTACGATGACAAGTTGTTGAGTTCTGATGGCCCATCAGAACCAGGTAACTAATGACAACAGGTATTAATCACTGCAAGATAGAAACATTAGCTACATAACACATGTCATTCAATCCAGTTGACTCTCTCTCTCTCTCTCTCTCTCTCTCTCTCTCTCTCTCTCAGCTGAAGGATATCTAACAGTATTTATAACAGCACTGTATGACTGCACAGTTTCACACCATACAGTGGAATCTAGAGATCTTTATGTTTAGCTCTTGTGTGTTTGTGTGTGTGCACGTGTGTGTTTGTGTGTGCGTGTGTGCGTGTGTGCGTGTGTGTGTGTGTGTGTGTGTGTGCGTGTGTGTGTGTGTGTGTGTGTTCCTGTTGTTCAAAAGTTATTGGAACTTGTGTCTCTTATTGGCTGCCACATTACATCTTATTTGCATAAAGGTATGAGTGCCATTGTCTAGCCCCGCCCACTTCACTTAACAGACTGTATTACACTGATGCCAGATTCAGACCTCATCTGTTGGGAATTTCATTGGCTGATGTTCTCAATGGGGGCGGAGACAGGTAATGTGTGTGTTAGTGTGAAAGCAGAAGAGGATCATGGGAGATTTTGTCCTACCACTCTCGGGGTGTTCGATCTCTCCGATGCTGCCATCCGGTGTTGTCCTCTCATAGTGATCCTCGGGTAGCGCCAACGGTCCGATCCTTGGCCCCGAAGAACTTTTACTGCTCGGTGTTTCTGATTCATCCAATCCACTGTCATAGTAACTGTGCTGGGAGGAGTCCTGCAGATCCTGTGCCTGATTGGCTGTTGAAAAGGTCACTCGGCGGTGCGGCAGCTGTGATTGGATGTAAAGGAAACAGAAATGGTTTTAGGACTTCTGTAATATTCGGATATTTTCACTATAGCTGAATTTGCAATACAAAAAATATACATCTCTATATTTTACTAAAATGATGTAGAAATGTTTTAATTTTGGTCATTTTCATTCTTGTTTTTAGAAACCTAGCAAAACCTCAGTATGTATAAATATGTCTAAATCCTCAAGAGGTCAATGTCAGAGTTTCTGATGATTTAAAGTATTTGTAAATTTACACTCTGTAGTGAAACTGAATCAGTTTAGTTTATAAACCAAAAGCAGATATCAAAATTTCCACCATGTTACAGCTCAATACAAACAAGAGCACTCACACACTCCATACACACAACATACACACAACATACACACAACATACACACAAACATGTTTGTATGACAATCAAAATACTGTAAGAAGAATAGAGAACAGAAAGAAGTAAGTTAATGAATCAGTTATTAGTTAATTATTTTATCCTGATGTTAATGACATCTGTGGAGTGAACAGACGACGATGAGGAAGAGACAGAGATGTAGATGAAGCTGAGAATTAGAGTGAGAACTTTGTTCCTGTTGCTTTGTATTCTGCAAAAATCAGCAGTGCCAGTGTTGCTTCATCTGTAGATTAGAACAGATTTATAATAAATAAATATTTTAAACACTTTTCCATGGTTAGTTTTGGGATCTACAGAAGTGTTATTAAAATCCAGTATAAATCTTCACACACAACACCAGCAGGTTTAGTAAAGAGTGTCATGTGGGATTTTAGACAGCGGTGATGATCTGTGTTTCTCTCACTGAATCAAAGACAAAAACACGTCAGCCATTTTGAATCTCTCTCTCTCACACACACACACACACACACACACACACACACACACACACACACACACACACACACACACACACACACATGCACCATGCTAGCACAGCTTACTGAACATTGTGTGTGAAACAAACACTCTCTGTTACAATAGAAACAGACAGCTCACAAATTGGTATCTAAAGTGAGACAAAGACCCAAACACACACACACACACACACACACACACACACACACACACACACACACACACACACACTCACACACACACACACACTCACACACACACACACACACACACACACCCTGTCCCTCAGCTCCTTCTCTCCAGCACTAATAAATCTCTTTCTCCCGCACTGTTTAACTGTTTCTCCCGCTGTGAGAATCTCCACACGTTAAACTGCTTTTAACCTCAAGACTGAATCAAAATCTCTCTCTCTCTCTCTCTCTCTCTCTCTCTCTCTCTCTCTCTCTCTCTCTCTCTCTCTCTCTCTCTCTCTCTCTCTCTCTCACATCACACACATGCAAAAGAATGGGAACAAAATGAGAAAGCTAGACAATGCTAACGCTGGTGTGTGTATGTGGGTGTGAGTGTGTTTGGGGTCTTTGTTTAAAAATCTCCTTTATTCCTTCTCTTCATGTTCTGCTGCTGTTTGCCTCCAGGTATATAACAGAACTACACCAACCCCCCCCCCCCCTCTCTTTCTCTCTCCCTCTCTCTCTCTCCCTCTCTCCCTCTCTCTCTATGTCAGGAGTGACAACGATGCCACAGGTTTGGTGGTGAACTGCACTTGAGAGGCTGAAGTACCTTTACACAACAGACAGACAGACAGAAGAGAGACAGACATCTTTCTCCTTCCCACTGAGACAGTCTGTTTTTGGTTCTACATAAAAAACCTTTAACGTTTTAAACGTGGAGTGTGTTGTTAAGAACACAACCTCACTCATTCGTGTGATTATAACACAGGTATGATGGTTTATAACACAGGTATGATGGTGTTTGTGTAATAACACACGCATGCACTAACTCAGCTACAGAGTGATGTTCTCACTAGAGCTTTACCATCACAGGAGACACGCTGTTCTGATAACCTTAACACCAAGAGCATAACACTCATTTACCTAACAAACACACACAGGCAAAACTGAGGGAAATGAGGAGAGACGGCTAAACACACACACACACACACACACACACACACACACACACACACACAACACATATACACGACAGACAAAAGTGAAAAATAGTTGAAAGTACAGATTCCCTGTCTCTCATCAAACAACATTGGATCATAAAGTAAATAACTGAAGATCTGTTTACTTAAAGAGAGACAGACAGACAGACAGACAGATAGACAGACAGACAGACAGACAGACAGACAGATAGACAGACAGACAGACAGACAGACAGACAGACAGACAGACAGACAGACAGACAGACAGACAGACAGACAGCTTTGATATGAAAACACAGACTCTGACACATTAGTTTGTTGGCTTATTGCATGCTACCACATTGTTATTTCCATATAGTTAAACTCATTATGCACTAGCGTATTGCTAAGCAACATTAGCATGCTTACTGACTTAAACACAAGCTCAAAGCTGTCATTAAAGTGATGCTAAACACTTAATAATGCTAACAACTTTTCCTTAGCTAATAGCTCAGTGTTACTTAATGATATTTATGATATTTAATCATAGTTAGAGAGAGGAGTTAGCATTACTGAGACAGGGTTATGCTAATTTAGTGAAGATGCACTGGCTAATATGT
>NC_062534.1:102500-105000 GCF_022655615.1 Tachysurus fulvidraco
ATAGTGGAAGAGAGTGGATCCAATGGGCAGGTGGTAGGATTGCAGGACTGGATGAGATGTAAAATCTCTTCTGCTGCCACAGTTGAGAAAAGCGACAGTGAAGGAGTGGGGAATCCTGACTGTGAGATGTAAGTACAGTCGGGGCAGAAGTGAAGGTCCTGCAGATTTTCTCAATCTTCTCATGGTAGAAAGAAGCAATGTCTTCTGCAGTCAGGGAGGATGAAGAAGGTGGAGCCGGGGGTTAAGCAGAGAAGAGATGATGTTGTGGAGCTTCCAAGAATCTTGTGCCAAAGCTTCAAGCTTTGACAGAGGAAGTCCATAGTTGTGGAAAGAGATGAGAGGAAAGTATCTGTGGCTGAGTCCAAGGGTAGTGAGGAAAAAGACTCAGGATCAGGAAGAGAAGAAAGAGTGCCAGAAGCTACAGAAGAAGGGGTGACAGAGTGAAGGTGGTGGTGGTGGGGGGGGTAAGAGCCAGGGGGTGATAGGTAGTTTTAGGTAGGAAAGGGAGAGTGATGGTGAAGGATACCAGGTGATGATCGGAGACATGTAGTGGGGTAGCAGTCATGTGGTGAGTGAGAGAAAGCATAGGCAGAGGATGGAGCAGCTGGTGTAGCAGTCACGTCTGTAGCTGGAGAAGGACGGGTGAAAACCAGGTCCAGGACTTTGTCTCCTTTGTGTGTGGGGACGTAGCTGTTGAGTGTCAGGGCGAATGAGTCGAGAAAAGTCAGGAGGGAAGAAGATTGAAGCTTGTCAGAGGGGAGGTTGGAGTCACCAAGCACTGACGGAGGGGAGCTATCGGAAGGGAAAGCACTAAGCAGTGAGTCCATTTCTTAAAGGAAGTCTCCTAGGGGACCACATATATAGACAAACATTCACACACATACAAAGACACACACTCACACACACATAGACACACACACACACACACACATACACACACACACATTCACCTACACACACATACACACACAAACACACATATATATACACACACACATACATAGATACACATTCATCTACACATACACACACACACACACAGACACACACACACACACATACACACACATAGACACACACACACACACACATTCACCTACACACACTCACACACACACATAGACACACACACATTCACATACACACACACACACACACACACACACACCTCATGAAGTTCATCAAGAGAATGCCCAGAGTGTGCAAAGCAGTAACCAAAGCAAAAGGTGGCGACTTTGAAGAACCCAGAATATGACATATGTTCAGTTGTTTCACACTTTTTTGTTACGTATATAATTCCACACGTGTTCATTCATAGTGTTGATGCCTTCAGTGTGAATCTACAATCTCCATAGTCATGAAAATAAAGTAGGGGTGTCCAAACTTTTGGTCTTTACTGTAGATACACACACATTCACAGACACACACACACACACACATACATATATACACATAAATATAGATACACATACACACACATACATATACACACACACATACACAAACATACACACACACATACACACACATATATACACACATATTCACACACACATACACACACATACATACACACACATACATATACATACATATATACATACACACACACATACATATATACACATAAATATAGATACACATACACACATACATATACACACACATACACACACACATACACACACACACACACACACACACACATAGATACACATACACACACAGTGTAACTGCTGATAATGTTCACTCTGAAAGCCATGTGTCATTAACAAGTTACACTCATATTATTACACTGAAATAAGACTATCTCATCTCATTTTTCCATGTATCTGTCAATCTTTTCTCCTCTTTTTCTCCTGTCTTCCTCTCTCTGTCTCTCTTTTTTGAGACTTTGAGAACACTGAGCTCTTTCACTCATACATTATTATTCTGTGGAAGCAAGATCACACTGACTAAAACACATCACACATCTCTCTCTCCCTCTCTCGCTCACATTTACACACAAACACACGCACGCACGCATGCACGCACGCACACACACACACACACACACACACACACACACACACACACACACACACATACACACACAGACACACACACACAGACACACACACACACACACACACACACACACACACACACACACACACACACACACACACACAGACACACACACACACACAGACACACACACACACACACAGACACACACACACACAGACACACACACACACACAGTATTGACAATCTCATCACAATCTGTCTTTCTTCTTTACAGGTAACTGCCAGCATCAGCTCTGTCATAAGTGTCATGTTGAGTGACTCTGTTGTTAGTGTTCAACTTTCTCAGACAAACACAGACATGCACACACACACACACACACACACACACACACACACACACACACACACACACACACACACACACACACACACACACACACACACCTTCATGCTCAAGCGAGAAGCTACAGCATGTGAAACCAAACATCCT
>NC_062534.1:110000-115000 GCF_022655615.1 Tachysurus fulvidraco
AGCTCCAGAGAAAGAGAGAGGTGCGGAGTGTAAATAAGACGAGGAAGGTGAATCAATGGAGAGAGATGAAGATGGGAGGGTTTGATGGAGAGGGACATAAAAAGAAAATGGATGAAGATAAACACAGTCTCACTCACATGAGGTTAAAGTATTCTGTAATTCTGTCTCACTCTCTGTCTGTCTCTCTGTAAACATATAATAACTCTAAATGTCTACATAGGAAGCATTTATTTCATTTAAAAAAGAAGTAAAGACAGGGGCAGTGAGACAGATACAGTGAGACAGGAGCAGTGAGGCAGGTGCAGTGAGACAGGTGCAGTGAGACAGATACAGTAAGACAGGAGCAGTGAGACAGGAGCAGTGAGACAGGAGCAGTAAGACAGGAGCAGTGAGACAGGAGCAGTGAGACAGGAGCAGATATATTGAAATAGGATTAGTTGTATTTGTTTTTTTCTGAGCACAGAATAATGAGTATTGATGCAGTAGCAGCGCTCACACACTCCTCACTGAGCAGAGGGGAAATTAATGTCTCACATTCACAGTACAGACTTCGGAACATTGCTAATGCCATTTCATGTATTTCTCCAGGACTGTCTCACTCTCTGCCTGTCTCACTCTCTGCCTGTCTCACTCTCTGCCTGTCTCACACTCTGTCATTATTGAGCTCTTCCTGCAGCATATGTCCAACATCCGTCCATTAGCCGTTAGCGACTGTTCAATTATCAGCAGTCAGGATGTTTACATCCACCAATTAGCACTTTGTCCTGTTAAATGATGCATGATGGTGACGGTTTTATCGCTTTTATGCCACTTCTCTCTCTCTCTCTCTTTCTCTCTATCCGTCTCTGTCATTCTCTCTCTTACACACACATACCCTGATATTTTCTTTTGTTCTGCAGGATTTTATTCTGGTTTTTTGCCCTCACATTAAACCACATTAATAATTTTCATGACTTGGTGATTAAATGTCTGCTGAGCTCGAGTCCAGCACTGACTTGCCCAGAGCTCTGCCTCTGTTCTGTCACGAACCTCTCAATCACAATCATGAAGCTCAGATGGTTAATAATGACCTAGTGATTTGATCAGCTCCTGCATGCAGGTCATCAGTGAGTTCTTCATCTTTTCTGCTGCAGATTATTCACTATCACATGAAGAGACTGGTGTGTAGTGTGTTGTTTTATTCTGTGCTCAACACTGGGACAGGAGGAGGTTTGTCACTGAAACCAAAAAAATAAAGTCATGCTGAACAGGCCACACCCACATGAACAGGCCACACCCACATGCACCGGCCACACCCACATGAACAGGCCACACCCACATGAACAGGTCACACCCACATGAACAGGCCACACGAACATGAACAGGTCACGCCCACATGCACAGGCCGCACCCACATGAACAGGCCACACCCACACGATCAGGCCACACCCACATGAACAGACCACACCCACACGATCAGGCCACACCCACATGAACAGGCCACACCCACACAAACAGGCCACACTTCCATGAACAGGCCACACCCACATGGTCAGGCCACCCCCACTTGATCAGGCCACGCCCACATGAACAGGCCACACCTACAATGACTCATCAGTGGTTAGTGACTTGTTAGTGAACACAGGGTTACAGGACAGTGAGCTGTCACACACACGTGTCACTTTCATCCGAGTCAAACACAAACCTTCAGCCATTTTGTTCTGGGATTTAAAACACGTCTTCATTCCTCCACAAACTCCCCTGAATCCTCTCTCATTACTGATCAAGGCACCTGCTGTACAGTTCAGAGTCAATATAAACACTCCATCTACACCTAAATCATTTCCTGCATTTTTATGTTTAACACACACACACACACACACACACACACACACACACACACACACACACACACACACACACACACACACAAAGAAACATGGGTGAGCCTCATCCATCTTAGGCTAAACAAGCAATTCCCTTCTATCAGATAACGGCCTAATTAGTGCTGAGTCAACACACACACACACACACACACACACACACACACACACACACACACACACACACACACACACACACACTTAAAAGCATTGCATTTGCATTGTGTGATGTATTGAGCTAGATGTGGAGAAGTGAGAGGAATAGAAATGAAGAGACAGATAGAACTCTCCCCCCTCTCCCTCTGCACCCCCTTCTCACTCTCTCCCCCCCCCCCTCTCCTAATGAGATGCAGGATTGAGACTGTAGATTCAACTGGGTTCTAAATGTAATGGTTCTTGGTTCTACTGTGCATAAATTGATCTGATCGATGTGTTTACCTCCAACAACCAATAACCTACTGATCCACTGTAATAACACACACACACACACACACACACACACACACACACACACACACACACACACACACACACACAAACACACACACACAATAAACCCAATCTAACTCAGACCTCAGAAGCTGCAGCTGTAGTTTTTTAAACAATAGAAAAAAGATTAAAAAGAACAAACTGAGTTTGATTAAACATTTAATTTTAAATATATTAATATGGATGTGGAAGCCTAGTGGTTAAGGTGTTGGACTACTGATCAGAAGGTCATGTGTTCTATTACATCTGACCAAATGCACATTATCATCTAGTGCTCAATAATATTATAAACAGCAGCTACATTAATCCCTCTCCACTGCTTCTCTCTTTCTACCATCACGAGGCATCCAGACATTGTAGCAGCTCCGATTGTCTTCTGTGTCATGAACATTTTGGACCTTCACTGAGACGAGGACGACTCTGTGAGGATCCTGAGGCATCTACAGATCTACCAGCTCCAGTTAGACTCTGTGATACTAAAGAGGAGATGTGAACTCCATGTGGTCTTTTACATCACTACAACATTTATCAGACTGTATATATATAATCACACCCCCAGTGTCACCCAGATGAGGATGAGGTTATATAATCACACCCCCAGTGTCACCCAGATGAGGATGAGGTTATATAATCACACCCCCAGTGTCACCCAGATGAGGATGAGGTTCCCCTTTGAGTCTGGTTCCTCTCAAGGTTCCTTCCTTTACCATCTAAGGGAGTTTTTCCTCCCCACAGTCACCTGAGTCACCTCGGACTTGTTCATTGGGGACAAATACATCCACATTTATATATAACTAATATTAATCTGGGACTTTTGTGTTATATTAATCTTTATATT
Organism: Tachysurus fulvidraco; assembly: GCF_022655615.1. NCBI lineage: Eukaryota > Metazoa > Chordata > Actinopteri > Siluriformes > Bagridae > Tachysurus > Tachysurus fulvidraco. Next base: position 113,190 of record NC_062534.1, read on the forward strand.
AATCTTTATAATAATCTTTTGTTCTATCTTTATGTTCTCAAATCAGTAACATGCTGCACCGTCATCTGGTCATGGTGGAGGTGTATCCAGGGATTATTTAGTCTGACACCAGTACAACAAAGTCTCTCTCTCTATCTCTCTCTCACACATACACACACACACACACACACACACACACACACACACACACACACACACACACACACACACACACACACATATTTACACAGATGTAGCAACTCTGATCACAGCTGTTAATGATTTTTTTAAGATTTCGATCTAATCAGTTGAGATCATATAATTAAGACAAAGCAATGAGGGGAACTCTCGTTTATCTGGAACACTCGTTATATGGAACACTCGTTATCTGGAACACTCGTTATATGGAACACTCGTTTATCTGGAACACTCGTTTATCTGGAACACTCGTTGATCTGGAACACTCGTTTATCTGGAACACTCGTTATCTGGAACACTCGTTTATCTGGAACACTCGTTTATCTGGAACACTCGTTATCTGGAACACTCGTTTATCTGGAACACTCGTTTATCTGGAACACTCGTTATCTGGAACTCTAGTTTATCTGGAACACTCGTTTATCTGGAACACTTTGTTCATTCACTTACTCTACTCAGTCTATTAGCATCACGCTAATGAGAAATCATAATAATTGGATACAGGCTCCGCCCACTCTATTACTGCAAGCATGCAATTACGTGGAGTTATTGGACTAAAGAGTGATTGACATCTTAGCAAAGAGCAAAAAAAATCCTGCAACCCTAAGTACACACACACACACACACACACACACACACACACACACACACACACACACACACACACACACACACACACACACACACACACAGTGATAAATTTAATTTATATGTTTAAGTTACTGTCCCTGTCCAGTAGACAATTATTCAAGATCTCAGAAGTTAGAAATATGTCAACCTTATAACCCAACAAATACACACACACACACACACACACACACACACACACACACACACACACACACACACACACACACACACACACACACACACACACACACACACACTGAACTGTGTGTTGAGTTATTGCTGCTTTTTGATTGATTGATGAAGACTGAAGTCACAGCAATTCTCTCTCTCTCAGACACACACACACACACACACACACACACACACACACACACACCATATATCCATCCATCACTCTGCTCAATTTCTATCCATCCATTTGCCGTTCATCTCCCCATCTGTCAGTGTTAAGTGCCTGAGCTCACTGAATGGTTGCCTAAGAACAGCACATTATTTACAATTGTGTGTCCCATGTTAACATTTTGAGGAAGAACCACATACAGGTGATGGTCAGGGGTGCACATACTTTTGACCATATTATATAGGTATTAATAGCTTCTGATTGGCTTCTTATCTGGAAACCCTGAGGCCCTGAATAGACCGTCTCAGAACAAACTGTTTCTCTGAGCTGTTTTATTAATCCTGTTCTAATCCTCATCATAATTCCTCAATCACACAATAAAGGCTGTGTGTGTGTGTGTGTGTGTGTGTGTGTGTGTGTGTGTGTGTGTGTGTGTGTGTGTGTGTGTGTGTGTGTCTGCGTGTGTGTGTGAGATATTGGGGGATTTTCCTGTAGGTCAGTGTTGGATTTACAAAAGCTACACTCAGAGCCTGCAGCTTAGCCTCAGGAGCCTTAAGAGCACACACACACACACACACACACACACACACACACACACACACACACACACTGACTTTGAGACATTACAAAATGATGATGTGAATTTGAAAGCACCCTGTTCTTT
>NC_062534.1:122500-137967 GCF_022655615.1 Tachysurus fulvidraco
GAGCCACCTCTGCTTTTCAGGTCTGAGTGCACTGACTGGAACATGTACAGGGAGGCTGCAGCCAATGGCGATTCCATCAACTTGGAGAAGTACACGGCATCAGTGACCAACGACTTCGGCAAGTGCATCGATGATGTGTCCGTCTTCAAGACCATCACCACATGCTCCAACCAGAACCGTGGATGACTGCTGAAATGCTAAGTCTTGAGAATTCAGGGGACAGGACGGCCCTAAGAATAGTGAGGGCCAAACTGTCCTGAGCCATCAGAGCAGCAAAGCACGTACACACCCAGAGAATCCACAGCCACTTCCTGGACAGGAGACATTCAGTGCATCTGGCATGGCATCACAGCAATCACAAACTACAAGACAGCTTCACCTGCCTGTGACAGTGACACCTCACCCCCAGATGTGCTAAATGACTTCTATGCTCTGTCTGAGGTGTGGAACAACGTAGCGGCAAGGAAAACCCCCAAAGACCATCTATGTAGAGTTAACCGATGGAAGAACCAGACAACACACACCTGGACAATAAAGACATGTATGTACAAATGCTGTTTATAGTCTTCAGTTAAGAATTCGACACAATAATCCCACAGCACTGACTGACAAGCTGGGCCTGTACAACGTCCCCTGAAACTGGATCCTGGACTTGAGTTCAGTTCAGTATTCAGTTTGACTAGGTGTTCAGCTCATGACTGTGACGTTCACCGATGACACGACCATGCTGAGTGTACAGAGAGGAGGTGCAACATCTAACTGCCTGGTGTAGAGCCAACAACATGTCTCTGAATGTCGATAAAACTAAAGAGATGGTTGTTGACTTCAGAAGAGCACACAGTGACCACTCTTCTTTGAACATCGACAAATCCTCTGTAAAGATCGTCAAGAGCACCAAATTTCTTGGTCTTCATCTAGCGGAGAACTTCACCTGGTCACTCAACACCAACTCCATCACCAAAAAAAACCAGCAGCATCTCTACTTCCTACAAAAGCTGAGAAACCCCCATCCTGACTACGTCTTACAGAAGGACCATCAAGTGCATCCTGAGCAGCTGCATCACTGTCAGGTTTGGGATATTCTGGCCCTCACAACCAGACGGTCTGTGTTCTAACGTCTCAGAAATATTACATCTCAGTGTTTTAATGTCTCGATAAGAACACTTTGTCTCAGGGTGTTAACTAACTGTGTCTCAGGGTGTTAACTAACTGTGTCTCAGGGTGTTAACTAACTGTGTCTCAGGGTGTTAACTAACTGTGTCTCAGGGTGTTAACTAACTGTGTCTCAGGGTGTTAACTAACTGTGTCTCAGGGTGTTAACTAACTGTGTCTCAGGGTGTTAACTAACTGTGTCTCAGGGTGTTAACTAACTGTGTCTCAGGGTGTTAACTTCTTACTTAACATCGCTGGTAAACAAAGTGAATTGGCTGACATTAAACTATATTTTCAAAGTAAAATGTGTTGAATGTTAAGGACTACATGAAGATTAGTAAAAGTTTCCCACAATTTGTATTTGTTCTATTTTAATGTAACAATCCTGTTGATGACCCCCCCCCCCCCCCCCATCTCCCTGTCATTTATTGTGCAGTGTTTACAACGGCGAGGGAGAGATAAAGTTTGAGGCTGAGCTCATCTGTCACACAGCAATCCCAGGGCTGCATGGACACACTCATTTATGACAGAGAGAAAGAGAGCGAGAGAGCGAGAGAGGAGAGAGACAGAGAGAGAGACAGAGAGAGAGAGAGAGAGAGAGAGAGAGAGAGAGAGAGAGAGAGAGAGAGAGAGAGAGAGAGAGAGAGAGAGAGAGAGAGAGAGAGAGAGAGAGAGAGAGGAGAGAGAGGAGAGAGAGCTCCCCGAGCGCGCGCGCGCGCGCGGCGCGCAGCGCCGTGCGCGCTTTTGTTGTCTGTCTGTGGTGTGTATCCTTCCCGGCTCTCGGCAGAACATTTTGGGAGGCAGACGCGCCGTACGCTCTCCGTCCTGAATAATCTCCAAGGACACTACATTAAAAAAAAAACGACCACCACTTCAAAACCCCTCAGTATCCCACTGATGCTTACGAAATGACAACAGAATGACACTGATTAAGTTAAACACAGTTCCAAGGAGGAGCTAGGGGAGGAGGTGGGTTGCAGCAATGCAGAGGAAACAGCCAAGCAGACAGACTGAAAAAAGCATTTAAATAGGGCACCCTGTTTGAAATGGACCAATAGCGTGCTTAGGAATCAGATCAGCTGATGGGCGGGGTTAGAAAATTGACATCAGCTGATAGCCGAGCTTGACTATGTGGCCTGCCTGAACTGACGCTGAACGCTATATTTCAGTCAGGACCACTTGAGTCAAGATAAAGACAATTCTTTGAAATATTTAAAAAAAAATTTGCAACCTTATAAAATTTACATTTGGCGGTATGGGTCTGTTCTGAATTCCCCTTCCTTTTCATGAGCTCCATGAAAGCTAGTCAGGGAACAGCAGCAGCTTCGTGGGGGACAATCTCCCATTAACTGGGAAAGCAGCCAGACAAAATCCCCCCAAACAGACCATACCAGGCAATCCTCCCTGGCTCTTCATGCTAACTGAAGAACCAGCAGAGGATTAAAGCGAGCTTTTCACTAGCCAAACTTATTAGTAAAATACCAACAGAGCAGAGGACATGTTATTAGGCACGGAAAGCAGTTCCTTTACCATTTACTAGCAACCACTGACCATTAAACCCCCCCCAAAACCCACGGAAGGCTCAGTGCCTGTATACGATTCAAGGCTGCAGAAGACTCCAGATCATCATGAACATCATGCCATCCCAATTTCCCAAGGAGCAACCTTCAGCAACCTTAGGGACAGCAGCAGAGGAGAAGAGCTAGCAGCAGCAGAAAAGGAGAGCTAGCAGCAGCAGATGAGGAGAGCTAGCGTAGCAGCAGCAGAGCTAGCTCAATCACAAACAGAACACGAGAACCAAGTGCCTCCTCCCTGATATCCCGAGTAGCCATCTCTAGCTCTAGGATCCATCCAACAACCCGAGTAAGGAGACTTCCAAAAGACCCAACAAGAAATCCAGTCTTAACTTCCTTTTCCAACAATTTCAGGTTCTTTAACAGCAGAAAGCAAATTATAGGCAAACTAATGAGTAGTCAACCAAACACTCCTGCGAAAACGTTGGATAAGTCCAGCTATTAAATAATTGAAGAAGCAGTGGTTAGGATGCTTCTCGGGGCCTTTCCAGCTTTGGAACATTTATTTATTTATTTATTTATTTATCTATTTATCTATTTATTTATTTATTTATTTATTTGTAACGAACAGAAACAATACAAACAGGGCCAGGAGCCATTGATTATCAATCCAAAGGTCACTATCTTTCGCTGGACACTGCTACAGAGAGGAGAGAAATTTAATCAAGCTTTTCATTCTCATTGCTGGCTAAAATTTAACCATGTCAAGTTAAGAAGTTAAACCATTTGCCAGTAAATATTTCCTGCATAACGTATCATAACAGCCTAGCGAGGCATGGCATAACATATCACAACAGCCTAGCAAGGCACAGCGTGACGCAACATAATGCCTAGCAAGTCATGGCATATCATATCATAACTGCCTAGTAGGGCATAGCACAACATACCATAGCCTAGCAAGGCATGGCATAACGCATCATAACGACCTAGAGAGTCCTAGCACAACACAACATAATGCCCAACAATGCATGGCATAAGGCATTACAACAGCCCAGCGAGGCACAGCCCAGCAAGGCATAACCCAGCGTTACGCAACCCGACACAGCCCAGCAAGGCATATCATAACGTAACGCAACACAGCCCAGCAAGGCACAGCACAATGCAAAATAACGCCTAGCAAGGCACCGCATAACATATCACTACAGCCCAGCGAGGCACAGCACAACGCATTAAAACAGCACCACGCAAACACAACATAGCACAGCGCAACCCAACACATCCCAGCAGGGCACAGCACAATGCAACAAACACAGCCCAGCAAGGCACGGCACAACATATAATAGCCAAGCGAAGCACAGCATAACGTAACAAAACGCCTAGCAAAGCACGGCCTAACGCATCACAACAGCCTAGTGAGGCACAGCACAATGTAAACGCCTAGCAGGCATGGCCTAATGCATCATAACAGCTTAGCGAAGCACAGCACAACGCATCACAACAGCCTAGCAAGGTACACAGTGCAACGTAACCTAACATGGCCTAGCAAGGCATAGCATAACGCAACGCAACACAACATAGCCTAGCGAGGCACAGCACAATATACTGTACCATAACACAGCCCAGCGGAGCATAGCACAATGTATCACAACACAGCCTATCGTGGCACAGCATAACGCATCACAACAGTCTAGCAAGGCACAACATATGGTAACGTTACCCAACACGGCCTAGCAATGCACAGCCAACCGCAATGCAACACAACATAGCCCAGCAAGACACAAAACACTTATATTAGCCTAATAATAGTAATAGCCTAGCGAGGTATAGCATAATGTATCATAACAGCCAATGAGACCTAACATAGCGTTACATAACATAGCTTAGCAGGGCATAGCATAACATAACCTATCGTAGCTTAGCAGGGCATAGCATAACGGAACCTAACATATCTTGGCAGGGCATAGCATAACGGAACCTAACATAGCTTGGCAGGGCATAGCATAACGGAACCTAACATAGCTTGGCAGGGCATAGCAAAACGTAACCTAACATGGCTTCGCAGGGCATAGCATAACGGAACCTAACATAGCTTGGCAGGGCATAGCATAACGGAACCTAACATAGCAGGGCATAGCATAACGGAACCTAACATAGCAGGGCATAGCAAAACGTAACCTAACATAGCTTAGCAGGGCAAAGCATAAAGTAACCTAACATAGCCTAGCAAGGCATAGCATAACATAACATAACAAAGCCTAGCAAGTGATAACATAACGTAACCTAACATAGCCCAGTGAGACATAGCATAACATAACGTAACATAGCCTAGTAGGGCATAACGTAACCCAACATAGCCTAGCAGGGCATGGCATAAAGTAACCTAACATAGCCTAGCGAGGCATAGCATAACATAGCCTAGCAGGGCATAACATAGCCTAGCGAGGCATAGCATACCATAACTTAACATAGCTTAACAGGGCATAGCATAACGTAACCTAACATAGCCTGGCGAGGTATAGTATAATGTAACATAGCCTAGCAGGGCATAGCATCAAGTAACCTAACATAGCCTAGCGAGGCATAGCATAACGTAACATAACATAGCCTAGCAGGGCAAAACGTAACCTAACATAGCCTAGCAGGGCAAAACGTAACCTAACATAGCCTAGCAAGGCATGGCATAACGTAACCTAACATAGCCTAGTGAGGCATAGCATAACGTATCATAACAGCCTAGCGAGGCATAACATAGGGCAATGTAACCTAACCTGGCCTAGCGAGGTATAGCATAATGTAACACAGCCTAGCAGGGCATAGTATAATGTAACCTAACATTGCCTAGTGAGGCAAAGCATAACAAGTCGTGGCCTAATGGTTAGAGAGTCTGACTTGTAATCCTAAGGTTGTAGGTTTGAGTCTCGGTCTGGCCACGATTGAGGTGCCCTTGAGCAAGGCACCGAACCCCCCAAATGCTCCCCGGGCGCCGCAGCATTAATGGCTGCCCACTGCTCCGGGTGTGTGTTCACGGTGTGTGTGTTCACTGCTGTGTGTGTGTACTTTGGATGGGTCAAATGCAGAGAACGAATTCTGAGTATGGTTCACCATACTTAGCCGTATGTCACGTCACTTTCACTTTCACCTAACATAGCCTAGTGAGGCATAGCATAACGTATCATAACAGCCTAGCAAGTCATAACATAGCGTAACGTAACCTAACCTGGCCTAGCCTAGCATAATGCAACATAGCCTGGCAAGGCATAGCCTACCTAGCATAACAGACTGTACAACACGCCAGCCCGGTCGCTTCCGGCTCAACAAACGCACCATTAGACACGAACATGCGTGCCATATCGATTTACTGTAAGTTCAAAGCGTCTTCAAAACGCCCCCTTCGGCTCGAGTATACTAATAGTAATCACAACCTCTTATAGTTCCATATCGTGAACACAAAAGGAGATAACTTGCAGTTCAATCTCTAATAGCCGCCGAATTTAACTCGCAGCAGCAGAAATGCAGAGGAAACAGCCCCATAACATAAAGAGCTGGCATAGCAAAGCATATCAAGGCATAGCATTACCTAGCATGAGTTAATCTAGCCTAGCAAAGCAAGCATGGCATGACCCATCATGACGTGCATAGCAAAAGCATAGCATAACCTCATCTTATAACATAGCGTAACATACAATAATATAACCTAGCATAGCATAACATGCATAGCATATCAAAGCATAGCCTAACAGACTGTACAACATGCCAGCCCTTCCAGCTCAACAAACGCACTATTATACTGTACACGAACATGCGCACCGTATCGATTTACCGTAAGGTCAAAGCGTCATCAAACCTCCTTTTCGGCTCAAGTATACTAACAGTAATCACGACCTCCATCCATCCATCCATCCATCCATTTTCTACCGCTTATCCGGGGCCGGGTCGCGGGGGCAGCAGTCTAAGCAGGGACACCCAGACTCCCCTCTCCCCAGACACTTCCTCCAGCTCTTCCAGGGGAATACCGAGGCGTTCCCAGGCCAGCCGAGAGACATAGTCCCTCCAGTGTGTCCTAGGTCTTCCCCGGGGCCTCCTCCTGGTTGGACATGCCTGGAACACCTCCCCAGGGAGTTGTCCAGGAGGCATCCGAAACAGATGCCCGAGCCACCTCAGCTGACCCCTCTCGATGTGGAGGAGCAGCGGCTCTACTCTGAGCTCCTCCCGAGTGACTGAGCTCCTCACCCTATCTCTAAGGGAGGGCCCAGCCACCCTACGGAGGAAACTCATTTCGGCCGCCTGTATCCGGGATCTTGTCCTTTCAGTCATGACCCAAAGCTCATGACCATAGGTGAGGGTAGGAACGTAGATTGACTGGTAAATAGAGAGCTTCGCCTTACGGCTCAGCTCTCTCTTCACCGCAACAGATCGGTATATCGACCGCATCACTGCAGAAGATACACAGATCCATCTGTCGATCTCCCGCTCCATCCTTCCCTCACTCGTGAACAGGACCCCAAGATACTTAAACTCCTCCACTTGAGGCAGGAACTCTCCACCAACCTGAAGGGGGCAAGCCACCCTTTTCCGGCTGAGAACCATGGCCTCGGACTTGGAGGTGCTGATTCTCATCCCCGCCGCTTCACACTCAGCTGCAAACCGTCCCAGTGGACGCTGAAGGTCCTGATTTGAAGAAGCCAACAGGACAACATCATCTGCAAAAAGCAGTGACGAAATCCTGTGGTCCCCAAACCAGACTCCCTCCGGCCCCCGACTGAGCCTAGAAATCCTGTCCATATAAATAATGAACAGGACCGGTGACAAAGGGCAGCCCTGTTGGAGTCCAACATGCACTGGGAACAAGTCTGACTTACTGCCGGCAATGCGAACCAAACTCCTGCTCCGGTCATATAGGGACCGGACAGCCCTTAGCAGAGGGCCAACGGACCCCATACTCCCAGAGCACCCCCCACAGGTCACCACGAGGGACACAGTCGAATGCCTTCTCCAGATCCACAAAACACATGTGGACTGGTTGGGCAAACTCCCATGAACCCTCCAGCAACCTGGTGAGGGTATAGAGATGGTCCAGTGTTCCACGACCGGGACAAAATCCGCATTGTTCCTCCTGAATCCGAGGTTCAACTATCGGCCGAATTCTCCTCTCCAGTACCCTGGCATAGACTTTTCCGGGGAGGCTGAGGAGTGTGATCCCACTGTAGTTGGAACACACCCTCTGGTCCCCCTTCTTAAACAGAGGGACCACCACCCTAGTCTGCCAGTCCAGAGGCACTGTCCCCAACCGCCATGCAATGTTGCAGAGTCGTGTCAGCCAAGACAGCCCCACAACATCCAGAGACTTAAGGTACTCTAGAGTGATGATGGAAAGTGAACATCTAGAGTAAATAATAGCACATTAAAGACTTGTAGTATGTTCTTTAGGGTCAAATAAATATTTAGCAACTTGTTTTGTAGTGGTGGGTGCCTCTTTTCAAAAGTTATTGAACTGGATGTTCTGCCACTGGAGAACGCCATAGAATAGAGTGATGATGGAAATTGAACATCTAGAGTAAATAATAGCACATTAAAGACTTGTAATATGTTCTTTAGGGTCAAATAAATATTTAGCAACTTGTTCTGGAGTGGTGTGTGACTCTTATCAAAAGTTATTGAACTGGATGCTCTGCCAATGGAGAACCCCATAGAAAAGAGTGATGATGGAAATTGAACATCTAGAGTAAATAATAGCACATTACAGACTTGTAGTATGTTCTTTAGGGTCAAATAAATATTTAGCAACTTGTTTTGTAGTGGTGTGTGCCTCTTTTCAAAAGTTATTGAACTGGATGCTCTGCCACTGGAGAACCGCATAGAATAGAGTGATGATGGAAAGTGAACATCTACAGTAAATAATAGCACATTAAAGACTTGTAGTAGGTTCTTTAGAGTCAAATAAATATTTAGCAACTTGTTCTGGAGTGGTGTGTGACTCTTATCAAAAGTTATTGAACTGGATGCTCTGCCAATGGAGAACCTCATAGAATAGAGTGATGATGGAAATTGAACATCTAGAGTAAATAATAGCACATTAAAGACTTGTAGTATGTTCTTTAGGGTCAAATAAATATTTAGCAACTTGTTTTGGAGTGGTGTGTGCCTCTTTTCAAAAGATATTGAACTGGATGCTCTGCCAATGGAGAACCCCATAGAATAGAGTGATGATGGAAAGTGAACATCTAGATTAAATAATAGCACATTAAAGACTTGTAGTATGTTCTTTAGGGTTAAATAAATATTTAGCAACTTGTTCTGGAGTGGTGTGTGACTCTTTTCAAAAGTTATTGAACTGGATGCTTTGCCAATGGAGAACCCCATAGAATGCAGTGATGATGGAAATTGAACATCTAGAGTAAATAATAGCACATTAAAAACTTGTAGTATGTTCTTTAGGGTCAAATAAATATTTAGCAACTTGTTTTGGAGTGGTGTGTACCTCTTTTCAAAAGTTATTGAACTGGATGCTCTGCCACTGGAGAACCCCATAGAATAGAGTGATGATGGAAATTGAACATCTAGAGTAAATAATAGCACATAACATCTAGAGTAAATAATAGCACATTAAAGACTTGTAGTATGTTCTTTAGGGTCAAATAAATATTTACCGACTTGTTTTGGAGTGGTGTGTGCCTCTTTTCAAAAGTTATTGAACTGGATGCTCTGCCACTGGACAACCCCATAGAATAGAGTGATGATGGAAATTGAACATCTAGAGTAAATAATAGCACATAACATCTAGAGTAAATTATAGCACATTAAAGACTTGTAGTATGTTCTTTAGGGTCAGATAAATATTTAGCAACTTGTTTTGGAGTGGTGTGTGCCTCTTTTCAAAAGTTATTGAACTGGATGCTCTGCCAATGGAGAACCCCATAGAATAGAGTGAAGATGGAAATTGAACATCTAGAGTAAATAATAGCACATTAAAGACTTGTAGTATGTTCTTTAGGGTCAAATAAATATTTAGCAACTTGTTCTGGAGTGGTGTGTGACTCTTTTCAAAAGTTATTGAACTGGATGCTCTGCCAATGGAGAACCCCATAGAATAGAGTGATGATGGAAAGTGAACATCTACAGTAAATAATAGCACATTAAAGACTTGTAGTATGTTCTTTAGGGTCAAATAAATATTTAGCAACTTGTTTTGGAGTGGTGTGTGCCTCTTTTCAAAAGTTATTGAACTGGATGCTCTGCCAATGGAGAACCCCATAGAATAGAGGGAAGATGAAAATTAAACATCTAGAGTAAATTATAGCACATTAAAGACTTAAAGTATGTTCTTTAGGGTCAAATAAATATTTAGCAACTTGTTTTGGAGTGGTGTGTGCCTCTTTTCAAAAGTTATTGAACTGGATGCTCTGCCAATGGAGAACCCCATAGAATAGAGTGATGATGGAAATTGAACATCTAGAGTAAATAATAGCACATAACATCTAGAGTAAATAATAGCACATTAAAGACTTGTAGTATGTTCTTTAGGGTCAAATAAATATATAGCAACTTTTTTTGGAGTGGTGTGTGCGTCTTTTCAAAAGTTATTGAACTGGATGCTCTGCCACTGGAGAACCCCATAGAATAGAGTGATGATGGACATTGAACATCTAGAGTAAATACTAGCACATTAAAGACTTGTAGTATGTTCTTTAGGGTCAAATAAATATTTAGCAACTTGTTTTGGAGTGGTGTGTGCCTCTTTTCAAAAGTTATTGAACTGGATGTTCTGCCACTGGAGAACCCCATAGAATAGAGTGATGATGGAAATTGAACATTTAGAGTAAATAATAGCACATAACATCTAGAGTAAATAATAGCACATTAAAGACTTGTAGTATGTTCTTTAGGGTCAAATAAATATTTAGCAACTTGTTTTGTAGTGGTGTGTGCCTCTTTTCAAAAGTTATTGAACTGGATGCTCTGCCACTGGAGAACGCCATAGAATAGAGTGATGATGGAAATTGAACATATAGAGTAAATAATAGCACATTAAAGACTTGTAGTATGTTCTTTAGGGTCAAATAAATATTTAGCAACTTGGTTTGGAGTGGTTTGTGCCTCTTTTCAAAAGTTATTGAACTGGATGCTCTGCCAATGGAGAACCCCATAGAATAGAGTGATGATGGAAATTGAACATCTAGAGTAAATAATAGTACATTAAAGACTTGTAGTATGTTCTTTAGGGTCAAATAAATATTTAGCAACTTGTTCTGGAGTGGTGTGTGACTCTTATTAAAAGTTATTGAACTGGATGCTCTGGCAATGGAGAACCCCATAGAATAGAGTGATGATGGAAATTGAACATCTAGAGTAAATAATAGCACATTAAAGACTTGTAGTATGTTCTTTAGGGTCAAATAAATATTTAGCAACTTGTTTTGGAGTGGTGTGTGCCTCTTTTCAAAAGTTATTGAACTGGATGCTCTGCCAATGGAGAACCCCATAGAATAGAGTGATGATGGAAATTGAACATCTAGAGTAAATTATGGCACATTAAAGACTTGTAGTATGTTCTTTAGGGTCAAATAAATATTTAGCAACTTGTTTTGAAGTGGTGTGTGCCTCTTTTCAAAAGTTATTGAACTGGATGCTCTGCCTATGGAGGACCCATAGAATAGAGTGATGATGGAAAGTGAACATCTAGAGTAAATAATAGCACATTAAAGACTTGTAGTATGTTCTTTAGGGTCAAATAAATATTTAGCAACTTGTTTTGGAGTGGGTTGTGCCTCTTTTCAAAAGTTATTGAACTGGATGCTCTGCCACTGGAGAACCCCATAGAATAGAGTGATGATGGGAATTGAACATCTACAGTAAATAATAGCACATAACATCTAGATTAAATAATAGCATATTAAAGACTTGTAGTATGTTCTTTAGGGTCAAATAAATATTTAGCAATTTGTTTTGGAGTGGTGTGTGCCTCTTTTCAAAAGTTATTGAACTGGATGCTCTGCCACTGGAGAACCCCATAGAATATAGTGATGATGGGAATTGAACATCTACAGTAAATAATATCACATAACATCTAGATTAAATAATAGCATATTAAAGACTTGTAGTATGTTCTTTAGGGTCAAATAAATATTTAGCAACTTGTTTTGGAGTGGTGTGTGCCTCTTTTCAAAAGTTATTGAACTGGATGCTCTGCCACTGGAGAACCCCATAGAATATAGTGATGATGGGAATTGAACATCTACAGTAAATAATAGCACATAACATCTAGATTAAATAATAGCATATTAAAGACTTGTAGTATGTTCTTTAGGGTAAAATAAATATTTAGCAATTTGTTTTGGAGTGGTGTGTGCCTCTTTTCAAAAGTTATTGAACTGGATGCTCTGCCACTGGAGAACCCCATAGAATATAGTGATGATGGGAATTGAACATCTACAGTAAATAATATCACTTAACATCTAGATTAAATAATAGCACATTAAAGACTTGTAGTGTGTTCTTTAGGGTCAAATAAATATTTAGCAACTTGTTTTGGAGTGGTGTGTGCCTCTTTTCAAAAGTTATTGAACTGGATGCTCTGCCACTGGAGAACCCCATAGAATATAGTGATGATGGGAATTGAACATCTACAGTAAATAATAGCACATAACATCTAGATTAAATAATAGCATATTAAAGACTTGTAGTATGTCCTTTAGGGTCAAATAAATATTTAGCAATTTGTTTTGGAGTGGTGTGTGCCTCTTTTCAAAAGTTATTGAACTGGATGCTGTGCCACTGGAGAACCCCTTTGAATAGAGTGATGATGGAAATTGAACATCTAGAGTAAATAATAACACATTAAAGACTTGTAGTATGTTCTTTAGGGTCAAATAAATATTTAGCAACTTGTTTTGGAGTGGTGTGTGCCTCTTTTCAAAAGTTATTGAACTGGATGCTGTGCCACTGGAGAACCCCATAGAATATAGTGATGATGGGAATTGAACATCTACAGTAAATAATAGCACATAACATCTAGATTAAATAATAGCACATTAAAGACTTGTAGTATGTTCTTTAGGGTCAAATAAATATTTAGACACTTGTTTTGGAGTGGTGTGTGCCTCTTTTCAAAAGTTATTGAACTGGATGCTCTGCCACTGGAGAACCCCATAGAATATAGTGATGATGGGAATTGAACATCTACAGTAAATAATAGCACATAACATCTAGATTAAATAATAGCATATTAAAGACTTGTAGTATGTTCTTTAGGGTCAAATAAATATTTAGCAATTTGTTTTGGAGTGGTGTGTGCCTCTTTTCAAAAGTTATTGAACTGGATGCTCTGCCACTGGAGAACCCCATAGAATATAGTGATGATGGGAATTGAACATCTACAGTAAATAATATCACATAACATCTAGATTAAATAATAGCATATTAAAGACTTGTAGTATGTTCTTTAGGGTCAAATAAATATTTAGCAACTTGTTTTTGGAGTGGTGTGTGCCTCTTTTCAAAAGTTATTGAACTGGATGCTCTGCCACTGGAGAACCCCATAGAATATAGTGATGATGGGAATTGAACATCTACAGTAAATAATAGCACATAACATCTAGATTAAATAATAGCATATTAAAGACTTGTAGTATGTTCTTTAGGGTCAAATAAATATTTAGCAACTTGTTTTGGAGTGGTGTGTGCCTCTTTTCAAAAGTTATTGAACTGGATGCTCTGCCACTGGAGAACCCCATAGAATAGAGTGATGATGGAAATTGAACATCTAGAGTAAATAATAGCACATTAAAGACTTGTAGTATGTTCTTTAGGGTCAAATAAATATTTAGCAACTTGTTTTGGAGTGGTGTGTGCCTCTTTTCAAAAGTTATTGAACTGGATGCTCTGCCAATGGAGAACCCCATAGAATAGAGTGATGATGGAAATTGAACATCTAGAGTAAATAATAGCACATTAAAGACTTGTAGTCTGTTCTTAAGGGTCAAATAAATATTTTGCAACTTGTTTTGGAGTGGTGTGTGCCTCTTTTCAAAAGTTATTGAACTGGATGCTCTGCCACTGGAGAACCCCATAGAATAGAGTGATGATGGAAATTGAACATCTAGAGTAAATAATAGCACATTAAAGACTTGTAGTCTGTTCTTTAGGGTCAAATAAATATTTAGCAACTTGTTTTGGAGTGGTGTGTGCCTCTTTCCAAAAGTTATTGAACTGGATGTGTTGGTTATAGTGTTGGTTTTTGTTGTTCTCTCAGCTGATTAATCAGGAGTAGTTTCAGTCTCCCTTAAGGTGTGAATTGGGGGCAGGGCTTACCTATTTAAATTGAAGGTTCTCCGCTACAGACGCTAGCGCTAGCGTCTGTAGCGGTTTGTTAGTAGCTCTCTCTCTCTATAACATTAGTGTCTAGTACTGTCTTGATATATTCTACCATACCTCAATTCTCACTCTTGTTTGACTACAAATATGTGCCTTAAACCCATCTCTGTACTCAAGGCCTACTCTCGCAGACGCTCTCATCCACAAAGCAGAGGTCACAATCCCAATAACCTCATCTACCCTCCTCTGTTGTGTAAGTCTCAAACAGTAGTGGTAGGTGGGCTCTGGAATTGTCAGTCTGCGGTAAAGAAAGCTGATTTTATCTCTGCTTTAACTTCCCATTACTCCTTTGATTTTCTTGCTCTAACAGAAACCTGGATATCCCCACAGAACACCGCTACACCAGCTGCTTTATCCTCTGCCTATGCTTTCTCTCACTCACCACGAGAAACAGGCAGGGGTGGTGGTACAGGTTTATTGTTGTCAAAGAAATGGTGCTTTAAACCTCTACTCTTCTCTAATTTAACCATCTCTTCTTTTGAATTTCATGCCATTTCAGTTACCTCTCCTATCAACCTTGTTATCATTGTCGTCTACCGCCCTCCTGGTCCCCTAGGAAACTTCCTGGAAGAAATGGACTCACTGCTTAGTGCTTTCCCTTCCGATAGCTCCCCCCTGACAGTGCTTGGTGACTTCAACCTCCCCTCTGACAAGCTACATTCTTCTTCCCTCCTGTCTCTTCTCGACTCTTTCTCCCTCACACTCAACAGCTACATCCCCACACACAAAGGAGGCAATGTCCTGGACCTGGTTTTCACCCGTCCTTCTCCAGCTACAGATGTGACTGCTACCCCACTCCACGTCTCTGATCATCACCTGGTATCCTTCACCATCACTCTACCTATCTTACCTAAAACTACCTCTCACCCCCTTGCTCTTACTCGCCACAACCTTCACTCTGTCTCACCTTCATCTGTAGCTTCTGGCACTCTTTCTTCCCTTCCTGATGCTAAGTCTTTTTCCTCACTACCCTTAGACTCAGCCACAGATACTTTCCTCTCATCTCTTTCCTCAACTATGGACTCCCTCTGCCCTATGTTCACTAAACCCAAGAAAACTTCTTCTTCTGCTCCTTGGCTTTCAGATGTGCTGCGCAACAATCGAAGAGAGGTAAGATCATCAGAGAGAAAGTGGAAGAAATCACAACTTGATGCAGATCTTGATTTTTACAGAACACTTCTTGTCAAGTTCTCCTCAGATGTGACTTCTGCCAAGACTTCCTTCTACAAGGAAAAGCTTGAAGCTTCCTCACATGACCCTCGGAAATTCCACAACATCATCTCTTCTCTGCTCAACCCCCCGGCTCCACCTTCTTCATCCTCCCTGACTGCAGAAGACTTTGCTTCTTTCTACCAGGAGAAGATTGAGGAAATCTGCCGGACCTTCACTTCAGCCCCGACTGCACTTACATCTCAGAGTATGGATTCCCCT
>NC_062534.1:143467-145967 GCF_022655615.1 Tachysurus fulvidraco
ACAGTGAGCTAGTGAGGTAACGTGTTACACAGTGAGCTAGTGAGGTAACGTGTTAAACAGTGAGCTAGTGAGGTAACGTGTTACACAGTGAGCTAGTGAGGTAACGTTACACAGTGAGCTAGTGAGGTAACGTGTTACACAGTGAGCTAGTGAGGTAACGTTACACAGTGAGCTAGTGAGGTAACGTGTTACACAGTGAGCTAGTGAGGTAACGTGTTAAACAGTGAGCTAGTGAGGTAACGTGTTAAACAGTGAGCTAGTGAGGTGACGTGTTACACAGTGAGCTAGTGAGGTAACGTGTTAAACAGTGAGCTAGTGAGGTAACGTGTTAAACAGTGAGCTAGTGAGGTAACGTGTTACACAGTGAGCTAGTGATGGTAACGTGTTACACGGTGAGCTAGTGATGGTAACGTGTTACACGGTGAGCAGTGAGGTAACGTGTTAAACGGTGAGCTAGTGAGGTAAAGTGTACACAGTGAGCTAGTGAGGTAACGTGTTACACAGTGAGCTAGTGAGGTAACGTGTTACACAAGTGAGCTCGTGAGGGTAACGTTGTGTTACACAGTGAGCTAGTGAGGTAACGTTTACACAGTGAGCTAGTGAGGGTAACGTGTTACACAGTGCGCTTAGTGAGGGTGACGTTACACAGTGAGCTAGTGAGGGTAACGTGTTTACACAGTGAGCTAGTGATGGTTAACGTGTTATAACAGTGAAGCTAGTGAGGTAACGTGTTAAACAGTGAGCTCGTTGAGGTGACGTGTTACCACAGTGAGCTTAGTTGAGGAGGTGGTAACGTGTTAACAGTGAGCTAGTGAGCGCCGGTAACGTGTTAACAGTGAGCTAGTTGCATGTTAAGCGTGTTCACCAGTGAGCTAGTGAGGTAACGTGTTACACAGTGAGCTAGTGAGGTGACGTTACACAGTGAGCTAGTGAGGTAACGTGTTACACAGTGAGCTAGTGAGGTGACGTTACACAGTGAGCTAGTGAGGTAACGTGTTACACGGTGAGCTAGTGAGGTAACGTGTTACACAGTGAGCTAGTGAGGTGACGTTACACAGTGAGCTAGTGAGGTGACGTTACACAGTGAGCTAGTGAGGTGACGTTACACAGTGAGCTAGTGAGGTAACGTGTTACACAGTGAGCTAGTGAGGTAACGTGTTAAACAGTGAGCTAGTGAGGTAACGTGTTAAACAGTGAGCTAGTGAGGTAACGTGTTACACAGTGAGCTAGTGAGGTAACGTGTTACACAGTGAGCTAGTGAGGTAACGTGTTACACGGTGAGCTAGTGAGGTAACGTGTTACACGGTGAGCTAGTGAGGTAACGTGTTACATACTGAGCTAGTGAGGTAACGTGTTACATACTGAGCTAGTGAGGTAACGTGTTACACAGTGAGCTAGTGAGGTAACGTGTTACACAGTGAGCTAGTGAGGTAACGTGTTAAACAGTGAGCTAGTGAGGTAACGTGTTACACAGTGAGCTAGTGAGGTAACGTGTTACACAGTGAGCTAGTGAGGTAACGTGTTACACGGTGAGCTAGTGAGGTAACGTGTTACACGGTGAGCTAGTGAGGTAACGTGTTACACGGTGAGCTAGTGAGGTAACGTGTTACACAGTGAGCTAGTGAGGTAACGTGTTACACAGTGAGCTAGTGAGGTAACGTGTTACACAGTGAGCTAGTGAGGTAACGTGTTAAACAGTGAGCTAGTGAGGTAACGTGTTAAACAGTGAGCTAGTGAGGTGAACGTGTTATACAGTGAGCTAGTGAGGTTCCGTGTTAAACAGTGAGCTAGTGAGGTACGTGTTATTAAACAGTGAGCAGTGAGTAACGTGTTACACAGTGAGCTAGTGAGGTAACGTGTTACACAGTGAGCTAGTGAGGTAACGTGTTACACAGTGAGCTAGTGAGGTGACGTTACACAGTGAGCTAGTGAGGTAACGTGTTACACAGTGAGCTAGTGAGGTGACGTTACACAGTGAGCTAGTGAGGTAACGAGTTACACACTGAGATAGAGAGGTAACGAGTTACACAGTGAGCTAGTGAGGTAACGTGTTAAACAGTGAGCTAGTGAGGTAACGTGTTACACAGTGAGCTAGTGAGGTAACGTGTTACACAGTGAGCTAGTGAGGTAACGTGTTACACGGTGAGCTAGTGAGGTAACGTGTTACACGGTGAGCTAGTGAGGTAACGTGTTACACAGTGAGCTAGTGAGGTAACGTGTTACACAGTGAGCTAGTGAGGTAACGTGTTACACAGTGAGCTAGTGAGGTGACGTTACACAGTGAGCTAGTGAGGTAACGTGTTACACAGTGAGCTAGTGAGGTAACGTGTTAAACAGTGAGCTAGTGAGGTAACGTGTTAAACAGTGAGCTAGTGAGGTAACGTGTTACACAGTGAGCTAGTGAGGTAACGTGTTACACAGTGAGCTAGTGAGGTAACGTGTTACACAGTGAGCTAGTGAGGTAACGTGTTACACGGTGAGCTAGTGAGGTAACGTGTTA
>NC_062534.1:150967-155967 GCF_022655615.1 Tachysurus fulvidraco
GACCAGGATGACCCCAGCGATGCCTGCCAGGCTTCCATACACAATGTTGCTCTGCTGGACGCGGGCGTATTCTGGGTCACCAGCAATGTCCCTGTCCAGAGGAGTGTAGAGGCTGTGGCCAACTAGTGACTCCACCAGTGTGATGTTTCCAATTGTCTCATTTACAAAGATGTGGACCAGTGCGATGGTGTGCTTGGCAGGTTTTCCCAAGTCACTGACTTTTACGACCAGGCGGTGAAGGCCATTATGCTTCCTTGTGAATTCTTTGATAAGTGTTATTTCACCACTTGTTGGAGAAATGCGAAAAAGTCCATGAGGATTTCCACCCATGATGGTGTATTCTAAATCGGAATTCGATCCCGTGTCAATGTCCTCTGCATCCACTTTCTCCACACGTGTATCTGGGCTTGTTAATGGTGGAAGGAACTTGTATGAGGAGTTAGAAGGTTTGGTGACGTAAGGGGCATTATCGTTTTCATCTAGGACGTTTATTGTAATTCCCACATAAGACGAACGAGGAGGATCACCTCCATCTACAGCTTTTAGACGGAACGTGTAGGTACTTTCCTTTTCTCGATCAAAGGAAATTCTTGAGAGGATGGTACATGTGCCGTTCTGAATGACAAACTTGCCGTTGTCTGGTTCTACCGATAAATGAACCCGAGCATTTTCACCTTTGTCCACATCCGTGACAGTCACCATTCCCACTGGACTGAGCGCAGGCATGTTTTCCAGGACAGAGAAAGTGTAGCCACTTAGCATAAACTTGGGATCATTGTCATTGCGATCAAGGACATTAACCACCACTGTTGCAGTTCCCCTCATGCTGGGAACCCCCTTATCAGAGGCTTCAACGTGAAACTCATAGCGTTCTCTCTGTTCACGGTCTAACTGGTCCATCACTCTGACCTCTCCTGTATTACGGTTGATTTCGAAGAGCCCCTTGATGGCTGAGTCTAAGATAATATTGTATGTGAGTTCTGCATTGGTGCCACTGTCTGCATCAGTGGCCACTACATCCAAAACTTTATCGCGTGGCTGATTCTCCTCTGGAAATTCCACCTCATACACAGAGGGAGAGAAAACTGGAGCATTATCATTCACATCTGTTACTTGGACCTTTAGTGAGTTGGTGCTGGAAAGTGCTGGGTTTCCTGAATCAACAGCTACAATCTCAATCCTGTATTCTTTGACCCGCTCATAATCCAGTGGTGTTGTTGTCTGCAGGAAATACTTCCTCCGGCTTCCTGTGTCGGATGCTGAGCGAAGCTGAAAAGGTACATCTCCCGCCACCACACAAGTCACCACTGCATTTTCGCCCTCGTCTCGATCCGTCACTTCCACCAGAGCCACTGGAGTTCCTACAGGCATGTCCTCAGAAATGTTAGCAATTCCGTCCTCATGAGCCACCAGAGCAAATCCACGGATCCAGATGGACGGTTCATTGTCATTCTTGTCTTTCACTGTGATGGTCACCAGGACTTTGGAGGTCTTAGGCTGTGGACCGTTGTCTTTAGCTTGGACATAGAATTTGAGCAAATTCACTTCCTCACGGTCCACTGGACCTTTGACGTAGATGATGCCGGTGTTTCGATCGATGCTGAGGAGGCGCTGGACCTGAGGCGGTGGCAGATGTATGGTGTATGTGAGCATGCCGTTATCTCCGACATCAGCATCATTGGCCTTCACCTAGACCAAAAGAACAGAAAAAGGTTATATGTCAA
The DNA here is from genome assembly GCF_022655615.1 of Tachysurus fulvidraco. NCBI lineage: Eukaryota > Metazoa > Chordata > Actinopteri > Siluriformes > Bagridae > Tachysurus > Tachysurus fulvidraco. The sequence goes on from NC_062534.1 coordinate 152,692, forward strand.
TCTTATAATAAAAAAAAAAACCCAAAAAAACAAGATGTTAATTTAGGGATCGGTGTGTGGTCACATGCTTTAACGAGTAAAAACACAAATCAGTCCGACACAGAAAACAACCAAACATTAAGACTGAATACAAACCAGACAGAATGATGTCATAAACTTGCCAAAGTTCTAACGGATACGTTGGGCATAGACAGAGCAGAAAGGCTCCAGAAAGGAAGTGGAGAAAGATCAAAACATATTAGTTCCAATTCAGTTTAATTCGATCCATTATCATCCATCTTTGTCTATATGAAGTAGAATTGATCTTCCAAGAACTCTCGAGTTAATGCAGATGGTGGAATTTAAAGGGTTAACTGTGGGGAATGATTAAATTACCAGTCTGTGAAGTCTCGTGAAAGATAGAAAGGTGGAAAGAGGTTGAATTTTGTGGGGGGACAGAAAAATAACAAGGTTCTGAAAATGCCCTGATTCACAAGGAGAATAAAGCTTATCTCACTCTGGATGGTGTCAAAAATATTACCATGCGCATTTAAACCCTGCTACAAATACGATAACCTAATATTCCCATTTACACAAGAACTCCAGATGTCTGCTGGTTATCATCCGTTTTGAGGACAGTCAACAAAACGTCTCGGCTTTTTGTCCTTTCTAAAGGTTATTCTAACACAATTACCATGTATTTTTTCTCTTACACCTGAAGGAATAATGCTAAACATCCCAACTCCCAGTTCATATTGAGCCTCCTGTATTTGAATAAAACACCAAAGTCTCTCTCCCTAAATGCAAAACAGTGACATGGTGTAACTTCCATCTCTCACATTTACCTGAGAATGAGATATAACACAATCATTTAAAATTTTCCACCCATAGAAGTGCGGTTTGTTTAATTCCCGCTGAAGGTCATCTGGATTTCCGTTCTCCATTACATTCTTTTCAAAAAGAGTTTAAAAGAGAAAATGATCCATTCGAACGTGTATGTGCTTCATGTCCACCGCTTCTGCTTTAGTGCTTCTGGTTTGAGCGGTGGATGAAACACCACCACGCTTTGCTCTCTGTGTTACAGCACAATCTGGGACAGGCGTAAGATTATTCATGAGGCTTAAGTTATTATTGCTCTTCATGAGTCACTCTGCTTCATCCGCCAAACAAGCTGGGAATAAATTGTGCCTGATGTGTGTTTGAAGAGCGTCTCATCACAAACTGCATCACTCCGTCAGCACGTCTCGTCCAATCAAACTGTAAAAATGAAGCAGTTTTAATGCTGCCACGGTGCTGAGGAGAGGTCACTACGCCTGGAGGAGGAGCGAGATCTGTTCATATGCTTTTTTGAAAACAACTAGGTTTCATGGATTATTGTTGACTGAGAGATTAAACAGCTTTTTTTATGTGTGAATGCTCGATGCGACTCGGCTCCAGGATCAGACGCTGGTTAATTCACTTACCATGTTTCAAAGTGACTCAATAATACTCGTCTTGCAAGTCATTAAGTGAGGAGATTCAGTTCCTGGGTAAATGAGACTAGTCCTGACAGTGGGGGATTAGATGTGTGTGTGTGTGTGTGTGTGTGTGTGTGTGTGTGTGTGTGTGTGTGTGTGTGTGTGTGTGTGTGTGTGGAGGTGAAGCCTGGATTTCTGTTAAATAATGAATGACATATGAGGTGTAGCTCGTGTCACTCACTCTCACTCTCATTACACACACCTATAAAACACCACACTGAACCTCACAAGAGACACAATAATGATGTTCTCGCTCTCTGTTTCCTCCTAATCTAATCTGCCAACATGCCACTTCTTTCATCTAACAGCCCAGTTAGCTGGTGAATCACATCAGAGCTGCTGTAGATAAAGTATTTGTCCATGTTGAAGTTTGTTAGAACATTTAGGAAGACGTTCACGCTCTCGCCTTCACAGGCCGTCAGCAGCAGCATCGGTTCTCCTCATAAATAAAAGTGCTTTATGAGTTAAATCTCACCAAAGCTGATCAACAATGTGACTCACTATGATTGTCAAAAACATCATAATCATGAATTAGCCAATAGGAGACGGTGGGAGGCGGACCTTCAGTCAGACATGTTGTAGTGGTGGTTGTTTCACACAGCTGATGACAGCAATTTAACTTCCTACAATAAAACCTTCTAAAATCAAACACTATGGAAAATTATATTCTCTACAAATTAATAAATACAACCACAGAGTTTCTTGGTGCTGTTTTACCACTACAGTAAAACCTCAGCAGTGTGTGTGTGTGTGTGTGTGTGTGTGTGTGTGTGTGTGTGTGTGTGTGTGTGTGTGTGTGAACAAGAGCAGGAGAAATGATGAGAAATGTAAACACACCTGTAGGACGGAGTGACCCACAAGACTGTTTTCTGCAAGTTCCCCTTCGTAGTGCGTGCGCTCGAATTTGGGCATGTTATCGTTGGTGTCAGTGATGGTGATCCTCAGGAGGGCGCTGCTGTAGCGTGGAGGATTTCCACCGTCCACCACTTTAATATTAAGATCGTACGAGTCGCGTTGTTCACGATCCAGAGTCCCCATCACGATCAGCTGCGGCACTTTTTCATCCGCGTTTTCCGCCACCTGCAGGCTGAACAGAGACGCTGCGTCAGAGCCCGTCGTTAGCGAGTACTCTGCAATCCCGTTACTGCCCGTGTCCTTATCGGTGGCGACGGGGATGGGGAACAGTGCCCCAACAGGGGTATTTTCAGGAATAGTTATGGATAGGATGGGTGACGAGAACTGTGGTGTGTTATCATTCTCATCTTGGATCTCGATTCTGCCTTCGATGAGTCGTGGACCAGAACCTTTCATCAGATCTGTGATGGACACCTCAAACTCCAGGAAGCATGGGTCGCCCTCAAACAGGTTCCGACAGTCTTTTAGTGTCTCACGGTCTATAGGAACCTCTGTGGTAAAAATATCTCCTGTCTTCCCGTCCACACGCAGGTACGGCGTGCCGACCTCTAGTTTGTACAAGTGACCGGAATCAGGAAGTCCCTGATCTGACGCTAAACTGCCCACGAGTGTGTTGGGGGGCTGCTCCTCCCGCAGATGGTACATGATGGAGCTGAGAGAAGGAGCGACTGAGAAGGACAGGACAAGGAAGAGGGACGTCCAGGACAACATCAGCGAGTTCATTACGCTGCGGGGCATCGTTAACCTGATCCTGAAACACATACACACACACGCACACGCACACACACACACACACACGCACACACACAGAATGTTAGAGAACTCAAAGAAAAATCAAAAAGAAAATTAAAACAAAAATGTAATT
>NC_062534.1:165967-170967 GCF_022655615.1 Tachysurus fulvidraco
TTCGCTGCAGTGGTCAGAGGACAGTTTATCGTATCAGATCTCGAACAATGTGACATGGAATAAACTTGAAATTATACAGTCATTAAACTGGTTTATTATCACTGTCTAGTTCACTGTAGAAGAAAATGGTATAGAATTCATGTCTTGGTCACGAGTTAGTTCACTGGAAAACCTCTCATTTTATTGTCACACATAAAACATGAACTGTATTAGATTAGAATAATCGGATTATTGGCCTTAAATCCAGTGGTTTCTTTTGATTTAAGGTCACATTGTGTTCTGTTTAACAGACTGATAAGAGGAAAATCAGCTAACATTCACTGTGTGTGTGTGTGTGTGTGTGTGTGTGTGTGTGTGTGTGTGTGTGTGTGTGTGTGTGTGTGTGTGTGAGAGAGAGAGAGAGAGAGAGAGAGAGAGAGAGAGAGAGAGAGAGAGAGAGACTGACAGCTCGCTCCCTTTGTCTGTGCATTATTAATATTCAAAATTCAAATTCAATTTCCTCCGTAGAATTACACTCTTAAATTAGTTCACCTGCACAGCTGAGCTCCAGGAACTCTGAACAAAAAATTAATAAAAAAGGAAAAGAAAAAGACTATTGTTTTAATCCATCTGTTAAGTGGTGAGTGAAGGGGAGTCTTTATTTTTAATGATATTAGCATAAATGTAATTTTTGTAATTTAATGAGCTTTGTGTGCCGTTATACGAATATTGTTTGTTATTCAGATAAACTTCCTGCCCACAAGCTGTGAGTGTGGCTGTGTCCCAAATGCTCAGCTCAGTGTTTAAGAGAAGGTAGCAGAGGATGTGTGTCATTTAGGACACTGCATGAAAAAAGACACCTGTTAGGGTCATTAACATGTTATTAAGGTGTTATTAGTAAGCTGTGATGAACTGAAACAATCCCAAACACTCGCTAAAAACTTTTTCCTGAAAATATGTGTCTGTGATTTCATGCATTATGTCTTATGTAACCCCACTCTCTGATAACCCACACCCTTGTATGTAGTTGTGTGTTGTCAGTTCACTACACCACTTGAGCGTCTCATAGTGAACACACTCATGCACTAGAGGCAGATGATGTGAGATTTGTTATAAAGTGTTGAAACTCAGTGTGTGATTTCTGCAGTTCAGCTTTAGACTCATGCTGAACCCCAGTAAGCTGTTTCAGTGCTTCAACTCATCCTTAAAGCTCCTCCTCCACCTGCAGATCTTGCTCACAGATTCCTGCTCCATTAAAACAAAGACTTTCTATTGCTGAGAAACAGATTTGGGGGCGGAGTTACTGTGTGTATGACTACTGATTTTGAGTGCCAAGCTATTTATCTAGCTAATGTTGTTTAGCCAAACTAACAACTTTAAATAAATCTCATTATTTTACTAGAGTTAGCTAATCAGCTAAATATATTGTTTAATCATAGGGATATTATGGCAGGAGGACATGGGAAGGTGTTTCTGATTTGCATACTCATGCATATTACTAGATCCTGAGGTTAGAAATATAGAGATAAAGTAAAAATAGTAAAAAGTAAATTATTTTAACTGTTTGGTCTGTCAATAAAAATGGGGGAGGAGCATGCAAATCAGCCTTATGATGTCATCTACATTGATAAAAATGTATTATATAAGAATTTTTAGTGTATATATACAACACAATGGGGTTTAAAACTGTTGTTATTGTCACATGATGTGTGTGTGTGTGTGTGTGTGTGTGTGTGTGTGTGTGTGTGTGTGTGTGTGTGTGTGTGTGTGTGTGTGTGTGTGAGAGAGAGATGGTGTGCAGGTACACCCTCTCATTAGTGTGCATTAGCCACAGACCTCCTTGCTGCCTGTGGCTTTGCTCCTGTGTGTGTGTGTGTGTGTGTGTGTGTGTGTGTGTGTGTGTGTGTGTGTGTGTGTGTGTGTGTGTGTGTTTGTGGGTGGCTGGCTGGCCCTGCCAGACCATACTAAGCCTGTTATTTCTTTGGCGCTGCACTGAGCTTCTCTTCTGCTCACAATTAAGAAGCTCCACACATAGAAACAACAGACTGAAAAGTAATCTGTGTAATTTCTCAGCAGCTCACAATGACCTGAGGGAAATATTCTCCTAAACCTGGAACAATATGAAAATCTAGGTGTGAATGTTCAAAACAGATCCTGCAGAAACAACGACAGTGTTTTAAAATTGAACCATTAACACCTCCATGTGATGATGTAAGGTTGACTCTTTCTCAAAAGACACAAAGGCTTCAGGAGTCGTTGCTTTTTTAACACTCAGAGCCCATTAGATGTGTTTCCACTGAACTTCTGGACCATTTCTGGGAGTGATGATCTATCATGAAGAAATTCCTCTGCTAACAAATTCTGCTAACACACAAATACACAATAAGGCTTCAAGAAGGAATAAAAACACAACAGTTTAAATAAACAAATGAATCAACTACTGAAAAAAACCCGACTACAATCAGGAAATACAGCAACGACGAGGCAGGGGGTGGAGCCAAGACTCAAATGTACTCAAATTTACTCAAATATAGTCAATATAAAAGTGCATGTTAATGCAAACAAAAAGCATGAGGACAGAGTGAGTAAGGACAAAGAGAGTCACAGCCTCTAAAAATGTATGTTTTAATTTGTTTGTTATCTAATGGCACATCGGGACACGGAACCTGTTGGTTAAGGAACAAACAACATCAATCTCACAGAATTAACATCTCTTCCTCTTTTGGGGCAGCGCTAGGGTTTAAATTTAATAAAACAACCAAACTAACTAAATCATTCTTGTTTTAGGCTATACACACACAAACACACACACACACACACACACACACACACACACACACACACACACACACACACACACACACACACACACACACACACACATATACTATATGTAGTGCTAACCTTCTGATATAAAGGTTTCTCTCTGCTGCTCCTGCACCTCTGATATAAAACACACTTTCGGGATGTACACTTCGTCCACAATGTGACTTCCTGATTCTAAATCCTGGAATTTCTGAAATTTAAATCCTGGATCTGCACCTACTTACAACTTAAATCTCAATTTTATGAAGCATAAAACAACAAAAATCATCTTAAAAAATACAGCAATAATAAATCCCTAATAAATGCCTTCCTTTTAGGAACTAGCGCTTCAGCAGACTTAAAACTCTCAAGTTCTCTGAAGGATTCTGGAGCATGAAGGACAACAAGCACCGAGCAGTGAAACATGATGAACATGACCAAATACACAAAACAAGATCTGGGATCCTCATTGGTCTGTTCGGCCCTGTTCACACTGCAGGTAAAAGTGACCAGGTCAGTAGTGTGAACACTCAAATCTAATCCAGATCTGATTTATTCAAATCAGATTCAGACCACTTCCATATTTGGTCCTTAATCAGACCCAAATCCGATTTTTTCCAATGTTGCCGCAGTGTGAACAACAAGGCGGATTTGATGCGACTTTTACGTCAATATACATCGACATTCGTCACAATTATGCGCCGGCGTGGACGCACACAAACGTGACTACGCCTACAAAATGGATCAAATAATCAAAAGTTGCCCACGACATCCGAAAATTTTCAAAACGCCGCGTCTCTGTGCTGCCGTTACACACACATTTAGCAAGAAAAGTGAAAATACTTACTTCCTCCATAACCTCGCCAACTTTAGCGCGACGACGTGAAGCGTGTGACGTCATTGTTATTGTTCGTTTGCGAGTCAGTTCGAAACCGCAAGCTGTTCACACTGGTATCTGATATAGGCCACATTTTAAAAGGTAATGTGAACAGCCAAACAAACAAATCAGATCTGAGCAAAATATCCGAATTGAGCATTAAGACGTGCGGTGTGAACGTGGCCTTAGTCAAAATAGAATTGTGATGCCTAAAAGTCATTGAGTTTTCTAACACCAGAGAGTTAATTAGTGTGAAAAGTAAATTGGTGTTAATCACTTTTTAAACCTATAACTTTATAACTGAAATGAAATATTGAGTCTTTAAGAGCTGGTTTTGGTTATGAACATGGCCACCTGCCATGTGACCTTTATAATCTTTCTAAATTAAATCTTTACAAATCAAAGGCCTCAAAGTCAAAAGGCTGAAAATGTATGAATTGTATTTAAGTTTGGAATCCAGTGTACATAACTACACCAGGGTATTTACATCAATAGCCCCGCAGGACCTGGGACCCTGGAGTGGGGTTCAGGTCCAAGTTATAAAACCTGATTAAAGGTGTGCAGAGAGGACCAACCCTCCGCAGCACAGATATCTTCAAAGGAAACACTAAGGCAATGGACGAGGCGAGGCCCAGTGAAGTAAGCATTGATTCTGAGAGATGAGGCAACACCACGTGCCTCAAAGGCCTGAGTAACGGCCTCTACTACCCAGCGCACCAGGCATGTTTGGAGACCGGTTTACCCCGTTCCGGCTCCCAACACAGACAATCAGGTAGGAGGAGTTACACCACAACCTCGAGCAGTGGACATAAGTCCTTAAGGCTCTGCAGACTCATGGGGCGGAGGACAGTAGGCCTGCAGGACAACCCAGCAGTCCCTGCACTGAACAGACAGGACAGACAATCGACACAAACATACACAGAAGCTGGGGCAATGTGACGTAGATGCCCTTATATGTACTTGCTGGTGCATGATCACTTTGTCACGTGTCCTTCCTGAGCCATTACATGGTGTGTGTGTGTGTGCATTCCCATAGCGTCAGTCCTGATAAAGCTTGAGGTCTCTCGAAAAGGAACTGACTCATTGACATCAGTTACATCATTATGGGATGTCGGTTCATTCATATGTAAAATCTATTTTTTTATTTCACTGAATGGTCCAGAGTTAAATCTCTCTGAGAAAGTGGGTGTGGCTACAGTTCAGCTCTTTTATCATCGACTGAGAAAGATTGGTCCAAAGGGTCATAACCTCACTAAACTATTGTGTGTGTGTGTGTGTGTGTGTGTGTGTGTGTGTGTGTGTGTGTGTGTGTGTGTGTGCGAGATATGAGCTTATCATT
>NC_062534.1:173467-180878 GCF_022655615.1 Tachysurus fulvidraco
CTCACTCACACACACACAAACATCCACACACACTCACACCCCCCCACACATACACTCGCTCACACACACAAACACCCACACACTCACTCACACACAAACACCCACACACACTCACACACCCCCCACACATACTCACTCACACACACACACACACACACACACACACACACACACACACACACACACACACACACACACACACACACACTCACACACCCCCCACACAACGCACACACACACAAACACCCACACACACACAAACACCCACTCACCCACACACACACACGCACACACACACACACACACCCAAAACACACCACCCACACACACACACACACACCACACCACACACACAACTACACACAACAAACACCCACACACACACAAACACCCACACACACACACACACACACACACACACACACACACACACACACACACACACACACACACACACACACACACAAACACCCACACACACTCACACACCCCCCACACATACTCACTCACACACACAAACACCCACACACACACAAACACCCACACACACACACACACACACACACACACACACACACACACACAGTATGTTCCTACAGTCTGAAAGCTTTTCTAATTCTTTGGCACAATTTTGCGACGGTTATTTTTTGTCATGCTTTAATGTCCAGGTCTATAAAGGAACGAACTGAAGGTGCACATTTTCAGTCCTGCACATCAGCAAACCTTTTTAAAAAGTTAGATTAATTTAATTCAGTGTATTTTCTCCTAATGGCTGCAGTTAACAAGGTATTGTAGAAAAAATAAAACAGATGTCATATAATGTTTCAGCTTCTCAGTAATTTCTGTGTGTTTTGTGGAAAACTTTCTGCTTAATCCTCTTTATTTCACCAAACTTGAACATCTTATAGTCTCTTCATCTGATGGGATTTTTATGAACAGAAATTGACATTTCTTTCTCCAAAACATTCATTTAATTTGAATTTATGGGAAAAGTTCAGAAAAACTCTGGGCAGAACCTCGAGTCACTAATGACCGGTGCCTCATTACAAAACTCTGGAATGTTCCCAACTTTTACTGTTTAAACATTTTACCTCCGTTCCAATGCTTGAACAGGAAACTTTCTTTGTGAATGTGATAAACAGCAGTCACTTAGGACCCTGAAGACACCGGGAGGCCTCCTGAATATACAGCAGTTTAGTAGCTTTTTAATTGGTTTAAGTTTGTTCCATTTTTTAATGACTTCAGGGTTTAGAAAGTTGGAGATGTTTCTTTGGAGAATCCTGATGAAGTGCATGTACCAAAAGTAAGACAAGGTTCATAACAGCAGTAATAAATGAACTGGCTGAATGTGCGTCAGTTTAAAAAAAAAAGCTCAGTGCTGATTGGCTAGTGTGAAAATAAAGGCGTTTAACTCCCATCACCAGCTAGCTTACATTTAATGTATTCTATGTTTAATGTAAGCTTTTATACCTGGAGTCTTACTCTAAAACTCTCTGTTTCAGGGAACAACTAAATACATTTTCCTCCTTGACTTCCAGCCTAGCTAGCTAGCACACAATCACATGCTAATTTTGGGCTCCTAAATGTTAAGAAACATTCTGAAATATTCTGAAACCAAGAAGGTTCTGAGACGGATCCTGACCTGTGATACACAGCACTGATGTTTGTTCAGTTTCTGACATGAGGCTCCGATCACAGGAACCAGAGAACCAGATTTCTTTCACACTTCTGTGGTCAGAACCTTCAGGATCCTGAAGCCTGCAGTCGATCATCTGAATCGTGAACTCAGAGAAAAATACAGAAAGTGAAATAAATCACAGAATCCCATCAATAATTATGATGATAAAGTTTAATGTTATAGACGTTTGTTGTGTGAACGAGATAAGGCTTTGTTCAGGAAAGGTCTGTGACAGCAGATGAGATCTCGGCCCTTTTACTGACAGAACGTTGGAGTCTGTAATGGGACAAACTGCACCCTGAGAAACTGACTGAAGAAAATATTTGTGTCCAGAACCTGCTGTATGATGTTGTTTATAAAGGGAAGTTTGTCCCTCATTAGAACAGCGTGCTTAATCATCCTGCACCATCAGGCTCTCATCTCTCCTTCCTCTGCTAACAGGCTCCCCATGAGGACGGTGTGACGTGACCCGTACTCACTACATGTTTCAGAGACTCCTCCAAAGCGTCCATCATTTCACAGACGACTGAACACAGCGTGTGGTGGAGCTGGACAAAAAAAAAAAAAAAAGCTTCCCAACACAGGAGCCAACATCTGGCTGTAAAATCTTAGAGACGTTTATCCACTGGGGAATAAAATCTCAGCCTCACCTCCAGCTCCTCCACAAAGATGCAGCAATTTCTGCTGGAATCTTTAGTTTAAAGGCATCAAACGCAGACGTATGTAACCTTCCTGCACTTCTGCTAAATATAATTAGCATCTTGGGCTCTTAATCCAAAGTATGAAATATTTAGAATTCTTCATTTTCTTTGACTTTGGTTTAAAGAAAAGTTCCACAAAGTCCCTTTAGTACAAATCACATGAGACGTGTTCGCTATGTGAATGTTGCTATAAGGCTAATCAAGCTAACACACAGGATCAGGTCCAAATCCTCAGACAAACTCTTTATTTTTTTTTAATCTTTTAATCTCATTTTAAAATTTCTGTTCTGTCTTTATTCTTTAGGAGGAGGAACTTTAGACTATAAATAAAAGGAAATGCGTTGTATTTTTCCAAGCTGGTGGCCTCCATAATTAACGCTGCCGTGTTGAGCAACAGAGAGAGGTTTACTAATAATAAAACTCACAGTGAGATGAACAAGCCTTCATGGTGAAATAATCAAAAATAAATTTAATTGAACTAAATAAATGATTTAAATTATGAAGCGTAATCTGTAATAAAACCACAGACTCACATCGAGTCTCCTCATACACACATTTACACAAACTCAGGAGAGAGACACGGCTTTTTTACAGGACTTTAATGAACAGCACATTTCTTGCTCCTGTGATTGATTTATGGATGAATGAGTTCATATCCTGCATGATAAATGAAGCCCATTCTCTTAAGAGGAAGTAATGAGAGAAAGGTCTGTGACTTTTGATATTTTTATTGAAAAGATTTCTTTAAAGACGTCCCACTGAGTCTAGCAGCTTTAAGAAAATGGAGCTCTTTTCTCTGGAATTCATCTGCTCTTTTTTTACTGCGACCTTCTTGCACTTTTTCATGGAAACCAAAACTGCCGAAGTCAGACCCTTAAAGTCGGTAAAATGTAGTGATCGCTGTTCGCTCCGCAGCACGAGTGACATTTAGATAAAGGTGAATAGAAAAAACACCCGGCTGTGGCAGTGACGCCCTTTACTGTCTCTCAAAGTCAAATTACAGCTCAGCGTCTGACATTTCCATTGTACCGACACAGCACTGCTTTATTCACCTCATTAGTCCATTAGGTACATCAATGATTCCACTCATATGACCGAGAGAGAGAGAGAGAGAGAGAGAGAGAGAGAGATATGGAAAGAAGGAATGAAGAGAGACCTTAAAGACCTTCTGAAAGATCTGTGAAGAAGAGAAATGACACAAAGTAAAACTTCTTCCCCTGAGAGCAATTCATAAAGAACAAAGAATAAAAAATGTTTGGAAAAAAGAGAAACGAGAAAGGAATGAACAGATTGGGATAAACGGAAAGAGGAAAAGGAGCTTTGTTGTGGATGTGGAGGGAAAAGAAAAGAAAGAATATAAGGTAAAACTTCCTGCACAGTGTTGAGTTCTGCTGGATATTTCAGCTCACTTGCTGGTTGTCTCTGACACGCGGTAACATCTTGGCTAGTTTAGGGTTAGGGTTGGGGTTAGGTTGGGGTTGGGTTAGGGTTAGGGTTGGAGTTAGGGTTAAGGTTAGGTTTGGGGTTAAGGTTTGGGGTTGGGTTAGGGTTAGGTTTGGGGTTAGGGTTATGGTTAGGGTTGGGGTTGGGGTTAGGGTTGGGGTTGGGGTTAAGGTTTGGGGTTGGGTTAGGGTTAGGTTTGGGGTTGGGTTAGGGTTGGGGTTAGGGTTAGGGTTGGGGCTAGGGTTAGGGTTATGGTTAGGGTTGGGGTTGGGGTTAGAGTTGGGGCTAGGGTTGGGGTTGTGGTTAGGGTTATGGTTAGGGTTGGGGTTAGGGTTGGGGTTGTGGTTAGGGTTGGGGTTAGGGCTAGGGTTGGGGTTGTGGTTAGGGTTGGGGCTAGGGTTAGGGTTGGGGTTGGGGTTAGGGTTGGGGTTAGGGCTAGGGTTGGGGTTACCCAGTTTAGTCTTGACCAGTTCCTCAGTACCCACGGGTCATACTGCAGCAACCAGACAAAGAGGCAAATAAAAAATGTGAGATGGAAGGAATCTGCTCAAAGCTGCGTAACACACACAGAGGAAAGCGCTCACAGCCTCCATCCACATCCATCTACTCAAAGACGCCTACAGTCATCTGATGTTCTTGTGATTGACAGGTGAGAGAGTGAGTATGCCCCTCCCACCCTGAGAACACAAGACGTTTGAGGCGTTGTCTGCATTTGTATGATAAAAAAGTGTTTTTGCTGAACGTCTCAGAAGCCACAAAGTTGCAGCTTTTCACACACACACACACACGTGCACACACACACACACACACACACACACACACACACACACACACACACACACACACACACACACACACACAGGGATTAGTAATGAGATTCCTCTACAATGTGTGGTTGGCTCCTGGTTCTCAGTGTGTGTGTGTGTGTGTGTGTGTGTGTGTGTGTGTGTGTGTGTGTTGAGCTGAACGCAGTGTGTTGTATCTCTACTGTACATTCACACTGCTGCACTATTTATATCTCTCACTGAAATATCACTTGCTCTCATTCAGCTGAGCGCTGAAATATCAAACCACAAGAGCAGAGATCCAGAGTTCAGAGCTTCCTGCAGGCCTGAAACGGCTAAAAGGCACAAATTTCGCCTCCCCCATCAACACCCCCCCCCCTCTATCTCTCTCTCTCATCCTCTTTCTCATTTTCTCTCTCTCTCTCTCTCTCTCTCTCTCTCCTTCTCAGATTGTCAATCAAAAACATTGAATTACTTCAATCATGAACAATGTCATGGGGAGGGGTGGGGCTTATATAGATGGTGGGCGGAGTCAAGCTCTGCTTTTACTCTGGTGTGATTTCCATGTTAGAAGAAGATAAACATGTGATTAAAGTAAATGTCTAAACTCTGCTTCTGTATGAACATATAAAGAGAAAGGAGCTGTGGAAGGTTCTGGGTTCTGCTGACTGACAGCACAGTTTTGTTCATTAGCAGGGTTATTAGTTTTGGAGCTCAGTGTTTGACATCTTCACAGATAAATGTATATGAGCGACAGCGTCCCTAACCCTAACCCTAACCCTAACCCTCACAACATCACAACATCATGTACAAAACGCTCAGTGGTGTTTGTGTACATCGAATCCTCTACAGCTTTAGGAAAAGTCGCCTCCTCTTTCATCTCATTAAAGCAGAAGGTGAGACTTTATTCCTCGTCCCTCCAGGAGCACGATTAGTCTCTGTGACAGAAACTTCTATTATCATGGACTGTTTTTTACATTTTCAGCGCAGCTCTGTGACATATCGCTGGTTTTATGACAGGACAAGGTGTGTTTTCTCATCTGCAGCTCTTGATTTATGGGATTATGACATAGAGACAGAAGTGAGCTTGAGTGAGATGTCGTAACCTTCATGTCATTAAAACCTACCACCTTCTTGTAGAAGGCCTGAGTCTGTTACAACTAGGGAAATCTGTTTAATGTCATTAGCCACTGGATCTCCAAATAAATATTATATACAGCACATCTTAAACATCTGGGCTTCATCTAGTAGTTTTTAATCTGATAAAAACCAATAGCTCAGTTTCATTACAGACTGAATGTATTTTAATGAACTGCTCTCTAAATACGTCTGTTTAATGGAGCAATTATTCAAGTGGCCTTTAAATAACGAGTGAATAAAGAGTGCGGGTTCATTCATACTGAAATCTGCACTTGTGTGTGAGAGAGTGTGTGACCTTTCTGTACGTGTAACACACACACACACACACACACACACACACACACACACACACACACACACACACACACACACAATTAATAGAGGTGGTTGAGAGACTCTTATTTTATACCTGAATTACTGAAAGACTTTTGTCTATCAAAACCAAAGACTATCTTTGAAAAGACTATCAAAACCAAACAATTATTTCAGTTTTACTCAAATGTCTCAAGTTTGCTAACAGATATCAGATAATAATAATAATAATAATAATAATAATAATAATAATAATGACAATAATAATAATAATAATAATAATAATAATAATAATAATAATAATAATAATAATGACAATAATAATAATAATAATAATAATAATAATAATAATAAATACCAAACAGCAGGAGAGCTGAATTGTTCTTAGAAATGAAATAGAATTAATCTTTAATATAATTTAATTTCATAATTAATATCACAATGTAAACCTTTTGATCTTGTTATAATTTGTGCAACCGAACTCGGTTATTTTCAGATCCATGATCTTGTCTGAATTAAAGCTGTGCCTCAGCTGTATGTGGAAACAGTTACTGAAATATATCTGTGTTATTGGGATTTAGGTCCATCATTAGTTAGCTCTCGCAGCTCTCGCAGTTTGATGCCCACTCAGTGAGAAGCTCTTTCAGAGTCAGTGAGCCGTTAGTAAACCCTACTGCTGCTGAACTGCATGAAATGAAGCATCTCTCTGACAATATAACCTTTAGCCTACAGCCCATGAGGGTGGAGGTCCAGCTACATCACCTCTTTAGACTAATCCCAGTCTGTGATCAGGGTCACTCACTGACTGCAGCGTCTCTTCAGTCTACATTTAGTAGTGACGGTATAAAATCTCCTCTCTTTTACCTCTGTGCAGTTACAGGACTGGGTCAGGGTCCAGGAGCAGGGTCAGAAACTTATCCTGTAAATTATTAGATGACAAACGTCCTAACTGAGGACAGATTCTGAAGCCTTCTGGTGTGAGACTGAACGTCTTCTATGAAAAATGATGACACACCTTCCCACATAAAGCAGGTTAGCAAAAGCCCGGTGGAGGAGTTTAAGTACCTTTGGGTCATGTTAATGAGCTGGGAGACGTTCAGTACAGTGAGGAGACAGTGATGTGGTGGCTGTGAAGATTGAGGCGAGCTGTACATGAAGGTTCTCAGTTTATGGGCTGGTTTTTCACTCAGATCAGATGTGTGTGTTAATAATGGAGATTGAGACTGATCTGTGTTTAATGTAAACAAACCTGTTCTCTAAAAGACTGTGAACATCTTTTTACTGGGGAATTGTCTGGAATCAGTTCTCTAAAAAACAACTGTACTGTAAATGTTTCCACTGAACATTGTCAC
>NC_062534.1:181378-219016 GCF_022655615.1 Tachysurus fulvidraco
TAAGAGAGAAGGGAGGGACGAACTGCACGAGAGAGATTGAGGCACAGAGACAGCAGATGAATGAGATGAGAGAGAGAAAGCAGAGAGAGAGCCACGAGAGAGAGAGAGAGAAAGGGAGAGAGAGAGACAGAGAGAGAGACAGAGAGAGAGAGAGACATACAGAGAGAGAGAGAGAGAGACATACAGAGAGAGACAGAGAGAGAGAGAGAAAGGGAGAGAGAGAGACAGAGAGAGAGAGACAAAGACAGAGAAAGAGAGACAGAGAAAGAGAGAGAGAGACAGAGAGACAGAGACAGAGAGAGAGAGAGAGAGAGAGAGAGAGACAGAGAAAGAGAGAGAGAGAGAGAGAGAGAGAGACAGAAGAGCAGTGTGTAAATGCGGTGTGAGAAAAGAAAGAGATATTTAAAATTTAGTAAGAGCCATTCTAACTATTTTAATATCAACAATGGTTTAATTTCTACAACCTGTGGAGAGAGAAAGACAGAGAGAGAGAGAGAGAGAGAGAGAGAGAGAGAGAGAGAGAGTGTGTGTGTGTGTGTGTGTGTGTGTGTGTGTGTGTGTGTGTGTGTGTGTGTGTGTGTGTGTTCTGCTGTCTGTCACCTAATTAGAGTGACAAGGCCGTGAAAGAGGCGAGTATGAGTCGATGAGGAGGAGCGCAGAAGAACACGATAAACACAGAGAGACAGCGAGAGAACACGACCTGCTAGAGACTGGTCATTACACACACACACACACACACACACACACACACACACACACACACACACACACACACACACACACACACACAGATAGACAGCTCTGTACTCCCTCTTAATGAAGCTGCAGTAACAGCAGCACACTCTCTAAACAGCCTCCTCTTCTGTGCTTGTACTCTTATCATACTAATCTTCTGTCATCTACAACAGCGTGCTCCTCACGTCACTGAGCTCCTCACGTCACTGAGCTCCTCACGTCACTGAGCTCCTCACGTCACTGAGCTCCTCACGTCACTGAGCTCCTCAAGTCACTGAGCTCCTCACGTCACTGAGCTCCTCACGTCACTGAGCTCCTCACGTCACTGAGCTCCTCACGTCACTGAGCTCCTCAAGTCACTGAGCTCCTCACGTCACTGAGCTCCTCAAGTCACTGAGCTCCTCACGTCACCGAGCTCCTCACGTCACCGAGCTCCTCAAGTCACCGAGCTCCTCACGTCACCGAGCTCCTCACGTCACCGAGCTCCTCACGTCACTGAGCTCTTCACGTCACTGAGCTCCTCACGTCACTGAGCTCCTCACGTCACTGAGCTCCTCAAGTCACTGAGCTCCTCACGTCACTGAGCTCCTCACGTCACTGAGCTCCTCACGTCACTGAGCTCCTCAAGTCACTGAGCTCCTCAAGTCACTGAGCTCCTCACGTCACTGAGCTCCTCAAGTCACTGAGATCCCCAAGTCACTGAGCTCCTCAAGTCACTGAGCTCCTCACGTCACTGAGCTCCTCACGTCACTGAGCTCCTCACGTCACCGAGCTTCTCAAGTCACCGAGATCCCCAAGTCACCGAGCTCCTCACGTCACCGAGCTCCTCACGTCACTGAGCTCCTCAAGTCACTGAGATCCCCAAGTCACTGAGCTCCTCAAGTCACTGAGCTCCTCAAGTCACTGAGCTCCTCACATCACTGAGCTCCTCACGTCACCGAGCTCCTCAAGTCACTGAGCTCCTCACGTCACCGAGCTCCTCACGTCACCGAGCTCCTCACGTCACCGATCTCCTCACACCACCGAGCTCCTCAAGTCACTGTTCTCCTCACGTCACTGCTCTCCTCACGCCACTGATCTCCTCACGTCACTGAGCTCCTCAAGTCACTGTTCTCCTCACGTCACTGCTCTCCTCACGTCACTGATCTCCTCACGTCACTGCTCTCCTCACGTCACTGCTCTCCTCACGTCACTGCTCTCCTCATGTCACTGATCTCCTCACGTCACTGATCTCCTCACGTCACTGAGCTCCTCATGTCACTGAGCTCCTACATTCTCAATGCTGGTAGCAATTTTATTACTTTAATTTGCTACAGTTGAAATAAAAAGTTTACACACCCCTAGGCAAAACCCAAACACACACACACACACACACACACACACACACACACACACACACACACACACACACACACACACACCATGCATCTGTAGATTTCTTGTAATAAGTCTCTTCAGATGTTTCTTTAATTTCTATAAAAGTTAAATTTCAAATTAAATTTTACATTTTTAAAATAAAAGTAAATGACAAATTTCCTGCAGCTTTTATTTAGCAGTGAGTTCAAACTTTACTTTGTTGGAATTTGGAGGTTTTTAGGAGGTTTGTGTCTCTTCTGTCTGTGTGTTCCTCAGATTTATACACACATACATGTGCTGGTGGTATCTGCAGTAGCTTGATGTTTGATTGGATGATTAGATGTTCTTACTGTATCTAAGGGCTGAATGACACGGGATCTGAAGCTCACAGCTGCTCCTCATTAACTCCTAATTATATCAACTGACCAATCAGAAGCTTCCAAATCATTACATAATTTCTGGAATCTTCTACTGTTTAAAGAGACAGACGACAGGATGTGTGTGAAGTTTTGTGTGAGAAGCTAAAATAATTCTGTCTCTTTATTTTAGGTTGTCCACACACACACATACACACACACACACACACACACACACACACACACACACACACACACACACACACTATAAACTCTACATGTCTTCAGAGATAGAGAGAATGAGTAAAATAATGAGTACAAACCTGAGTCTGTTCCTCCTGAAGACCCTGATGGTATTACTGATAGAAACAAAGCTCTCTTCTTCTGTCCCTTTTATTGCTGCTGGAATGAAATTCTAACTGTTAGGTTTCATCATAATCAGAGTCTGTTTAAAGAATAAACCACACCATGGAGAAGCGTGAGAGAGGAGTGCGATGCTGAAGCTGGGTGTCCCACAAGGCTGTGTGCTGTGACTCCATGATGGTGAATGCAGATGACAACATTACACTTCATCAGTAAACAATGTTGTGTCTGTGAAGAGAAGACAAACGTCTCCCAATGACACTTCACAGTTTTGGGAGGACTTGCAAATAGAAATCTATTTCCTAACTATGACAACAGCTCACTTCCTGATCCTCATGGACAGTCAGTTTGTTGTGTTTGTGTGTGTGTCTGTGTGCATGTGTCCGTGTGTGTGTGTGTGTGTGTGTGTGTGTCCGTGTGTGTGTGCGTGTCCGTTTGATTCTGCACTCGTCCTTCACACTGATGTCCGAACGCTGGAGAAATGAGACCTGACAGACTTAAGACACAGCGTCTCAAAATAAGTGTGTGTGTGTGTGTGTGTGTGTGTGTGTGGGGGGGGGGGGGTGGTCACCCAATAAACGAGCATTAATGACTGTGCTCCCATGATCCTTTTCTTTCTTTCAATTTGCCCCCATTATCTTCCTGACTGTCAGAGACGTGACATAATTATAAACCTCTGAGATGTTTTTGTTTGGTTTGACCGCATCCATGGCAACCAGGGACACCGATTAATGACCACAAAGAGAAAATATTTATTAATAACTCACTTTTATTTAGTAGTGAACCTTTCAGAAAGCTCACAGTTCTGTATGAGGTAATAAAAAACATCACTGCAAACACACACACACACACACACACACACACACACACACACACACACACACACACACACACACACACACACACACAGAGTATATATTCTACATGTGTTCAGAGACATGGTTATCCTATGGTTATTTTATCCAATGTTGAGCTGCTTTAAAATAGAACAATAATAATAATAATAATAATAATAATAATAATGGTGATAATAATAATAATAATAATAATAATAATAATAATAATAATAATGGTGATAATAATAATAATAATAATAATAATAATAATAATAATAATAATAATAATGGTGATAATAATAATAATAATAATAATAATAATAATAATAATAATAATAATAATAATGGTGATTTGCCCGGTTAAGTTGCTTTGAGCTAATTATTTAACATACTTTATTTAATTCCACGCTTTTAATCAAGTTCAGTTTTATTTTAAAGAAAACACAGTTGAAGGAACATCATGGATTGTTCTTCTAGTGGAATCCACTTAGGTTCCATTTAGAACCCCAACCAAAAACATTACTCTATTTTTCCCCATTACATTTCGACCTGTTCCAGCTGTTTAGCGTGGCTTTAAGAGCAGGAATATGCAAATCCAATAATTAGGCATGAGTTTGGCGTGCGAGTGTGGAAATGTTTCCAAGTATTTACTAGAAATGATTGGATTTAAAGTGTGAACATCTGGATCTGCAGACCTTCATCTGACCTAAAAGTCCTTCAGAAGAGATGAGGTTCAGGTGTGTGGATGCTTTTAATCCAGCTGTTAACAGAAAAGCACAAAAAAATTAAGAATAATAAACGAGTGAGTGTTTGGATTTAACTTGGACGTTTATTTGCTTTAAATTAATTCAGTACCAAAAAAAAAGAATAAAGAAAGACAAACAGTGCGAAGGCCTGAAGATAGACGGCTGATGATGAAGCCGACACTGAGGAGAGGAAGATAATGAGGATGAAGAGGAGGTGATTATTATCAGTCAGCTGCAACACCTTTCTGAGGTTTGTGTCTGAGATTGTTTTCATGGAGTTCACAATCACACACAGCATTAATCACTACTGCAGTTCACCACAGATCATTAAGATGCTGCTGTGTTCATTAGTGATCACGACTGTGCACTAACTCCCTCTGAAGGCCGACATAGGGCTCAGGATTAAAGGCATTCTGATGTTGTAGAAAAAACTCTGATATAAAATAATTCATCATTAAACTCGCTCATGATGAAGTTTAACTGTTATTTATTTTATAGGATTAAAGGAGAAGCAGAATTAGTGTTAAATAAAGAAAAGTTAAATAGAAAGAAGAAAGAAAACAAACTGAATCCAACTATAATAAGAAATAAGGGAGTTGTTTAACAAGTAATACTGCGGCAGCGCTTTATTACACACTACACCTCACACACTACACCTTACACACTACACTACACACACTACACCTCACACACTACACACTACACCTCACACACTACACCTTACACCTCACACACTACACCTCACACACTACACCTCACACACTACACCTTACACACTACACACTACACCTCACATACTACACCTTACACACTACACCACACACTCTACACACTACACCTTACACACTACACTACACACACTACACCTCACACACTACACCTTACACACTACACTACACACACTACACACTACACCTCACACACTACACACACTACACACTACACCTCACACACTACACACTACACCTCACACACTACACCTTACATACTACACTACACACTCTACACACTACACCTCACACACTGCACCACACACACCTAACACTACACTACACACACACCTCACACACTACACTACACACACTACACCTCACACACACTGCACTACACCTCACACACTACACACTACACATACCACACACTACACACTGCACTACACATCACACACTACACACAGAATATAGTGTATAGTACGCAGTTTTCGGCTGTATTAGTGTTTAGTGTCAGTGTTAAAGTCTGACACTAAACTGTGTAATGATTCAGTGTAAATGTGAGATTAGTGTTGAGGTGAAATGAAGCCTGAGGCAGTTGTTCACTGGTCTGGACACTGCAGCATGTGCTGAGAGTCATAATACACAATAAGGAGAATAAAAGAGCACTTCACCTTGTTCCCTGCAACATTCACTTTCTAATGGAAGAAAAGCATTCATCCCTCCATCCCACGCTGCAATGCTTCACCTTCTCCCTTTGAATCTCTGTCATGCTCCTGCTGTGAAAAGGAGAGACACGTAAAAATTAAAAAATAAAAGTATTCAACATGATGGAAAAAGCCACATTAGCCACTGAAAGAGAAAATCTGCTCTTCTGTCTGCCACAAAAACCCAAAGTACTAAGTAGTTTCTACACGTGGCAGATTCCTTAACCAGAGCTACTTACATTTATCTCATTTATAATGGAAGGTTAAGGGCCTTACTCAAGGGCCAAGCAGTGTGTATGCTTATACTGACTCTGACTCTGACTCACTTAAAGCTTTCTCAGTACCCATCCAGTCTGAGTGTCGTCTCACTGACTCCACACCCTCACAGCAGAGTCAGTGACTAATGAAAGTGGAAATTAAGTAAAATATCATTGTTTGTTTCAGTAGAAATTAAAAAGCTTCATCTGGGGTAAAAAAAACCTTGTAAATAAACAGCCATGTTCCCCTGTACCACTGGTCCCCAACCTTTTTGTCACCGCGGACCGGTCAATGTTTGATCATTTTACCGCGGCCCGCTGGGGGTGGGGGTGGGAGTGGGAGTGGGGGGTGGTGGCTATACAATTAAATCAAAATTGATAATTTTGATTTAATTGTATTTAAACTTGCCTTTTAACTCACTACAACACCAAACCAATGAGACCCCTGAGCTTGTTTCTTTACAACGAGACGGTTCCATCTGGGGTAACAGGAGACAATGACACCCGAAGTGTGTCGCTTATGTCCACTTTATTCCGTTGTTTTGTTTCGGTTGCCGTCACTGCAGAAATCCCCGCTTCACACAGACAGCATGTCGGACATGACGATAGGGATGTAAGTGCTGTGGTGACAATCTCAGGGTATTCCGCCATGACTTTAATCCAGAACACCGGCAGAGTTTCTAACTTTCTAACGACGTCTGTTTCGTGCTCGTTTTTGCTAATTTGTGGGTTAAATTTGAGCAAACACAATATACACGTACACCAAGCACTGTTAAACATGACAAAGTACCGGTGAACAGAGAGAAGAGCGATACACACCTTCTCTCTCCACCAAAGCTACAACACCACTGCCGCTCGCAGCCGCTCGGCTCCAGACGTCACCTAAACCCGGCCCGATATCACGATATTTTGCGCATGCGCGGTATCGGTGCGGCTTTAGGTGACGTCTCTCAGCTCCCGGTTAACCTCTCGTCCATGGAAAGTCGCACAAACCCGAGAGAAATACACCACAGTAAATAAAATGGGAATAATTTAATGTTCCTTGGGCGGCCCGGTACCATTTGGTCCACGGACCGGTACCAGTCCGCGGCCCGGAGGTTGGGGACCACTGCCCTATACAACACACACACACACACACACACACACACACACACACACACACACACACACACACACACACACACACACACAATCACTTACTGACATGTTACACTACATCATTTATAATTTACATTTTTGTAGATTTTATACTCTGAGTTTTGAGATCATTAACTTCAAATGTCGGCAAGAAACTGACCTGCATCTGAATATTACACACATCCTGAGAGTAATCTGTCTATCTCTCTCTCTCTCTCTCTCTCTCTCTCTCTCTATATATATATATATATATATATATATATATATATATATATATATAAATATATATATATTTTCTTTCTTCCATATCCCTTATTCTCTCACCTGCTGAATGCTGAATCCATTTTCTCACTGAGTCACAGAATCTCCTTTATCTCTCTCTGCTTTTCATCCCTCTATCCATCTATCTCTCTCTCTCTCTCTTCTCAAATCAGATTACTAATGCCATATGCTGCTGCCATTAAGGTCACACACTCACACACATGCAGCCTCAGGGTTTCTCTACCACTAGAAGTGACACACACACACACACACACACACACACTACACACACACACACACACACACACACACACACACACACACACACACACACACACACACACACACACACATCCTTTCCATCTGCTCGAGCATGTTCAATCAATCAGAAGATCATTACTGTGAGTGTGTGTGTGTGTGTGTATGTGTGTGTGTGTGTGTGTGTGTGTCACTGCTGATAGCTTTATGATTGAATAGAAGATTCTTTTAAAATTTTCTTATGTAGGTTCAAAATTTTAATTGTCTGTTCACATGGTTTCAGCTCTTACAGTATCAGATATTTATAATATAGCAAGTGTGTTTGTGTGTGTGTGTGTGTGTGTCTGTGTGTGTGGGTGTGTGTCTGTGTTTGTCTTGAGCACTCGATGACCTCATCACGAACATCACTGATAAAGAGCAAGTGGAAAATTCCAACTAAGTAGCTTTCAGAAAGGAAGAGAAATAAAAGCCGCTTTATGCTGAATCACATCAGTGAGTTTCTGGGAATCAAATAAGTGATTCAATTAGCTGTTTTATTAGTAAATGAGTCTGTGATGTGATGGGATGGGATGTGATGGGATGGGATGTGATGGGATGGGTCTGGATTTCTCACTGCTCTTTAAGAAACTTTCCCAGTGACAGATGCTGCACTTTTACACTCATTCCTGAAAATAAAGAAATAAAAACATGTCTGTGTATCTTCACCTTAATTCAAGTTTTATTAAGAAAAAGAATAGACAGACTCACAGACAATAAGAAGTCTGTCTGTCTGACTGTCTGTCTGTCTGTCTGACTGTCTGTCTGTCTGTCTGTCTGACTGTCTGTCTGTCTGTCTGTCTCTCTCTTTCTCAGTATGAAAATTACTGATGAAGCAGAACTTAAGTAGCTTTATAAAGAAAGGGAAATAATCCCCCCCCCACACACACACACGCACCCTCCCACTCACACATGCAAAAACCACCCAACCACCCCCACACACACCCACTCACTCACGCACTCACACACACACACACACTCAAAAACCACCCAAACACACACCCACCCAGACACACACACACACACACACACACACACACACACCACACACACACGTCTTGGACACAAATGAAGATTGACAGTGTACAAATTGCTTTAGGACGAGACAGAGATGTGTTTTCTTTCCTACTTTTTACAGCCGTATTTAAATTACACACACAACAGACAGCTTGTTTGGACTAAATTGACACCAGATGGTAAAAACTGCACATCACTTATCGCCTGGACAAATTTTATTTAACACAAAAAAGAGATAGAATGAAAATCTTACTCATAGCTTTGTTTATTTACATAAATTTAACTCATTATCAGAATCAGCTTTATTTCCAGACATGTTTTCACATGCGAGGATTTTGTTTTAGTGCCAGAAGCTCCACAGTCTAACAGAATGACATATACAGTGTAATTGTATGTACACATTTACATGAAACATACATATACAAATATACACAATTGTATGCACAAATTTGCAAGTGTGAGAAATGTGTTTATTACACGTTACAGTGTGCTGGAGAACACACCACTACATCACCAGCCTCGCGCTCAGCCAGGGCGTAAAGTGTGTGTTAAAGTGTGTGTTAAAGTGTGTGTTAAAGTGTGTGTTAAAGTGTAAGTTAAAGTGTGTGTTAAAGTGTGCTAAAGTGTGTGTTAAAGTGTGTGTTAAAGTGTGTGTTAAAGTGTGTGTTAAAGTGTAAGTTAAAGTGTGTGTTAAAGTGTGTGTTAAAGTGTGTTAAAGTGTGTGTTAAAGTGTAAGTTAAAGTGTAAGTTAAAGTGTGTGTTAGTGTGTGTTAAAGTGTGTGTTAAAGTGTGTGTTAAAGTGTGTTAAAGTGTGTGTTAAAGTGTGTGTTAAAGTGTGTGTTAAAGTGTTAGTTAAAGCGTGTGTTAAAGTATGTGTTAAAGTGTGTGTTAAAGTGTTAGTTAAAGCGTGTGTTAAAGTATGTGTTAAAGTGTGTGTTAAAGTGTAAGTTAAAGTGTGTGTTAGTGTGTGTTAAAGTGTAAGTTAAAGTGTGTGTTAAAGTGTGTGTTAAAGTGTAAGTTAAAGTGTGTGTTAAAGTGTGTGTTAAAGTGTGTGTTAAAGTGTAAGTTAAAGTGTGTGTTAAAGTGTGTGTTAAAGTGTAAGTTAAAGTGTGTGTTAAAGTGTGTGTTAAAGTGTGTGTTAAAGTGTTAGTTAAAGCGTGTGTTAAAGTATGTGTTAAAGTGTGTGTTAAAGTGTAAGTTAAAGTGTGTGTTAGTGTGTGTTAAAGTGTAAGTTAAAGTGTGTGTTAAAGTGTGTGTTAAAGTGTAAGTTAAAGTGTGTGTTAAAGTGTGTGTTAAAGTGTGTGTTAAAGTGTAAGTTAAAGTGTGTGTTAAAGTGTGTGTTAAAGTGTGTGTTAAAGTGTAAGTTAAAGTGTGTGTTAGTGTGTGTTAAAGTGTGTGTTAAAGTGTGTGTTAAAGTGTAAGTTAAAGTGTGTGTTAAAGTGTGTGTTAAAGTGTGTGTTAAAGTGTAAGTTAAAGTGTGTGTTAAAGTGTGTGTTAAAGTGTAAGTTAAAGCGTGTGTTAAAGTATGTGTTAAAGTGTAAGTTAAAGTGTGTGTTAGTGTGTGTTAAAGTGTGTGTTAAAGTGTGTGTTAAAGTGTGTTAAAGTGTGTGTTAAAGTGTGTGTTAAAGTGTGTGTTAAAGTGTAAGTTAAAGTGTGTGTTAAAGTATGTTAAAGTGTGTGTTAAAGTGTGTGTTAAAGTGTGTGTTAAAGTGTAAGTTAAAGTGTGTGTTAAAGTGTGTGTTAAAGTGTGTGTTAAAGTGTGTGTTAAAGTGTGTGTTATCACTTTAACAGTGAGAGTGCTTAAACACCAACTTCATAAAAAGAACCAGAAAAATAAAAAAACTAATCATTCACACAGCATTTATACTGTCTGTCTGTCTGTGTGACTGTCTGTCTGTCTGTCTGTGTGACTGTCTGTCTGTCTGTCTGTCTCTCTGTCTGTCTGACTGTCTGTCTCTCAGTCAGTCTGTCTGACTGTCTGTCTCTCAGTCTGTCTGACCTTCTCTCTCTCTCTGTTTATTATTCATCAAATATTTCTTCCCATATAAATTGTCTGTCCCAGTGAAACCTACTGAAACTAGAAGTGCTAATAGTCTGCTAGCTCCATAGCTAATTAGCTCAGATGTTAGCTCAGACGTTAGCCCAATCATTAACCCAGACATTAGCCAAGACGTTACCACAGACTTAACCTCAGACGTTAGCTCAGACGTTAGCTTAGATGTTAGCTTAGATGTTAGCCTTGATGTTAATGCAAACTGTTAACTTTGTTTCCCTGTGCTGTATTTTCTCCATGTTTATTAGCACAGAACGGCAGATAGATGGCAATTATGAGAAATTGAAATATCTCATTTCCCTGACAAAATGAATGCCTCCAGCCTGAGGATGAAGTGATACCGAGCCACATGTTTATTCGTCACTCATCTTAAACAAGAACACTGCCTCGAGGTCACGTCTCACACTCACGGCTCTGTAATGTAGACCTTCATCTCATACTAATTATTCACAAACACTGAAAACACAAAGCAAACACAAATACTGTTCATTTCCTGCTGAATGAGAGAGAGAGAGAGAGAGAGAGAGAGAGAGAGAGAGAGAGAGACAGACAGATAGCATCACGTGTCTTTTAGTAAAAACTCTTTAATATCAAATGTCACTGCTGTGTGTAAACTCTCTGTGGTGCACAGAAATGTATAGATCTGATTCATTCTCTTTATTTTGTAAAAATGTAGAATCTCTTTCTCTTGCTCTATCTCTCGTTCCCTCTGTTCTCTCTCTCTCTTTCTTTCTTTCTCTCTCTCTCTCTCTCAGTCTCATTTTATCAAGCACTCATACTTGAGCTCATCTCGATTCTTCCAGAGCTATTTAATCTTTTCCTGCAGTGAATCTCCCGCAGCAACAGTCTGTCCTGCTTCACTTTGATCACTGTGTGTGTGTGTGTGTGTGTGTGTGTGTGTGTGTGTGTGTGTGTGTGTGTTCCCACTGATCACAGCTGTCTCTGTCTCTTCTGTCTCCTTCTGTACCTGAGCTTCTGACCTCAGACCTGTGAAGCACCGGCTCTAATTTACTCAGCAATTACAGTCGACTCTGCTGAGAACCCATGAAGGGAAAAAACCTCGGACTTTCTCCTGAGTCCATCCGGAATATTCTCCGTTATTTAATGTGTGTGAGAAAGAAACCTGGGTGATATGTGTTTACTTTAAAATCTTAATCTATACTGTAGCTGATCATTAACCTTAACCTCCTTACAGATGTAGACATGTTTTCAGATGAAGGTTCCTGTTCATGATGTCATCAGTCAGTGTGTTACAAAATAATCCTCACTGCAGCAGCACTGATCCACCTCCGGGCTTTAACACAGACACACTCCCAGTTTTCACACCAAACCTGATGATGGATACGTTTGATACTGGTCTCGTCTGATCACAAACAGGACTCCAGTTACACAGTAGCTCTGATGAAACCTTCTTTCTTTCTTTCTTTCTTGTCTTTTGTGCAGCCTCATATTTAGACACAAGCAACAGAATTTATGAATGTGTTCAATTTTAAGAAAAAAATTGTTCCTTTTATTACAGAAAATGATTTGAAGTTATTTCTCCTGTGGTTTGAGTGACACTTTATATTGTCATTAAATTCATCAATTAATTTGATTAATTATTAATATTTTGAAAGGTGCCAATAATTCTGTAAGACTGTAAATATTCTGCATCTCTCTCAGTAAGGTGACTGTAACATTTTTCACATCTTCACCTGTTGTTTTTTCCCCTTAACATTCACTTACACTGAACGATGTTCTTCCTTCTCCGTCCTCTCTGTGTCTGTTCTGTCAGAGTTAATAACACTTCCTGTCCTTGTTCATTCCTTTATTTGTCCTTTCGGTTTGTTCTCCATCAGTCGAGTCAGACTGTGGGTCCTGTGTGTCAGAGCGACGCTGACTTTTCTCGCCCTGTAAACGTCATTAATTTTCACAGCTTCATTTACAATTAAAAATTCTCAATTATAAAGATTTAACGTTTAAGAAACGTTTCGTTCCTTATTGAAACATTGCAACCTGAAAAACAAAAAAACAATAAGGAAAAGGCCATAATGTTATAAACACGCAGCACATCAATCACCAGACGCTGGGACTGAGCCGCTGGGTATTTATTGCCATCGAAAAGGTCAGCGCTGATTCATGTAAAGTTTTCTGATGACTTTTTTGAAAAAAAAAAAACAACAACAAACAAACAAACAAAAGAAAGAGATTATTTTATTTAAACTTTAAATAGATGTAACGGGTTAGTGTTAAGGTTAGGGTTAGTGTTAGGGTTAGTGTTAGGGTTAGAGTTAGTGTTAGGGTTAGTGTTAGAGTTAGGGTTAGAGTTAGAGATATGGTTAGTGTAAGGATTAGGGTTAGTGTTAGAGATAAGGTTAGAGTTAGGGTTAGAGATAGGGTTAGGGTTACGGTTAGGGTTAGGGTTAGAGATAGGGTTAGTGTTAGGGTTAGGGTTAGGGTTAGAGATAGGGTTAGTGTTAGGATTAGGGTTAGGGTTAGAGATACGGTTAGGGTTAGTGTTAGGGTTAGTGTTAGAGATAGGGTTAGTGTTAGGATTAGGGTTAGGGTTAGAGATACAGTTAGGGTTAGTGTTAGGGTTAAGGTTAGAGATAGAGATAGTGTTAGGGTTATGTTTAGAGTTAGGGTTAGTGTTAGGGTTAGGGTTAGGGTTAGGGTTAGGTTTTGAGTTTGATGGTTAGATTTTGTTCCCATTTTGGGCTTATTGTGCACATGCTACATTCTCGTTGTCCCTAACACTAACCCTAGGGTCAGGTCAAATCGTCTGAGAGAAAATCCGTCATCTGCATCCACAACTGCCAGCAGAAGGCCGGAGTACTGAACCCTGAGGAACACCAGGTTCACTTCATACACCACTTCATGTACTTCCTCTGCTGTCTCTCACATGCACTACATCACTGCATGCTACTCTGCTATTAGCTGCTGCTTTTAGATGCTAACTGCATTTCATAGGCCTGGACTTGTAGTCTGGACAAAAACAATGAAGTTTAATCTAATCTATTCTGTTTTAGATTTAATTCATTATATTTTTATAATCTATTTTAAAATCGAATTGAATGACTTTTCAGTTTATTACTGGGAAATATTTACTCTAGAAATATAACGAGTGTGGAAATGATCAGACCTAAAATTTGCACTTCATTATTTTAGCACTGGAGGTTAATGAGCTAACACATTATGGGAATATACAGCCTCCAGTTTAGCATCATGCACTAAGTCACCACGATTATATACAATGGTTAATATATAAACATAAGCTAAGTCACTTAAATATCACTTAAAATAATTTCTTAGCTAAACTAGAAGCTGTTAGCTTTCAATGCTACATTAGCATCATAGCATATATCACAAAATAAACATTTTTAGATTAAACAGTTATAAAGTGGCATTTTCTTCACAAATGTTCTATAAATGAATTAAAACCCTGAGGTGGACGATGTTTTGTGTCAGTAAAGGTGTGATGTATAAATCAGAGATCTTCATCTTCTTTATCGTTTTTCCTCCTCTTCATTTCCAGCCCAGCGATCTGTGTGTCAGAACAAGCTAAACTTTTATATTCATCTGTTGAGGAAATAACTCATGTTCCTGATCACCAGGGACGCTGTGTTTTGGATGGACGCTGGTGAAGAAGTCAGGATCTAAATGATATTTCTGATGGTGCAGATGTTGTTGTCTCACTGATGGAATATTACCAGCTCAGAGTGAAGCTCAGACTCTCAGCTCCTCCTCTCAGGCTCTTTAAAACAATTTTCCTTTTTTTTTCCCATGTGATTGAGTTTGGCTTTTTCCACTCCGGTCTTTTGCAGTATAAAAAAAAACATCAGGGAGGAAATTGTTCATTATTCATCATGCAGCAGAACCATAATGGAATTTTCCACAGATGAGAAAACGCTGCTCACAGATTCGCCTCTAGTTTAACTGTAAAGCAGAGAGACGGCACACACACATTCTACTGAACATCATGAAGGTTCTATACAGCATGTGGCAGACACCTTTATCCAGTCCGACTTACATTATCTCATTTGTATACAACTGAGGATTAAGGGCCTTGCTCAGGGGCCCAACAGTGGCAACTGGGATTGATCTCACAACCTTCCGGGACCTGGGATCAAACTCACAACCTTCAGATTGGTAGAACCACATTGTAACCACTAGGCTACCACACATCCACGTAGGTTCTCTGTGAGATGATGTCATTTAGCAGAAACCTCCTCGTCACATAATCTAACCATTTTTTTTTTTTTAAATGACATCACATGCTAATTAGAGGGCGGGAACAATATTTAAATAACAAGATAACATAACTGTAACGGAACTGTGGCACTAAAATCAATGAGCACTTTATAAACGTTTATAAACTTTTGGTCAAGACTTCAGAAACATTTTTATAATTATTAGGGTATAAATAATACTAAATAATCACCTGTATTTTTCACTCTGGCTTAAATGTATTTGTATAAATGTAGTTTTTTGCACTGGCTCCGCCCACAGAGCATTTCTCACCCTTCTACTGTTGTGTAGTGTCATGAGACGTGTGTGTTATTGTGCAGCTCTCAGCACTGATAGTATTGAAACCTGATTAAAGCAGCTGTGTGTGTTCCTGCTTCTGTCCTTAAGTCCCTCAGTACAGCTGCTCACTTCTCAGCTCTCAGCTTTAACGTCATAATGATGTCAAACTCCCATCTGGTTCTCTTCTGGTAAAGACACCCCATATAAACCATTACACTTCTCTCTTCTGATTGGTCAGAAGGTGTTGTTTATTTTCCTGTACAGCTTGGACACCAGAGCAGGTTTCTTTTAATGCACTCGCTCTACGTGTTCAGCAGACGATCAGAAGGTTTCAGTAATGAGATGTTCATTTGTGGTGAAGGAGTCTTAGAGCTGGAACTTTAAGGACAGAGGAGTTTACACTTCTTTGTGGTTTCTCAGTAACACAAAAGGCTGAAATTTAGTTTACATTTATGACATTTGGCAGACCTCCTTATCCAGAGTGATGGACAAAAGTCAATGAAACATCTACAATGGTTCACTAGGACCAAGACTATGGATACCTTCAGGCTGAAAGTCTGTCGTTAGGAATTTTTTTAAATACATAAAGCAAACAGGGAAAGTGTTAGTTTAAGTGTTTCAGGAAGATGGAGGTCTTCATACATCGTTGGAAGATGGTCAGTGACTCAGCTGTTCAGACATCTAGAACAACGTCATTCCACCAGCTCTGTGCCAGGTAGTGGAATAAAAGAGTCTTGATGTAGACCTTCCTCTTACCCTGAGACATGGTGGGATCAGTCATGATAGAGCAGTGCTGTAGATCTGAGGGAGCGAGGTGCAGTGTGAGGAGTGATAAGGGCTTTGAGGTAAGAGGGAGATGGTGTGTTTTGGGCTTTATAGACAAGCATCAGTGTTTAAATCTGATGTGTTTAGCTACAGTGGAGGAGCACAGCAGTGAGGTGGTGTGGAGAACTTCTGCAGGTTG
Source organism: Tachysurus fulvidraco (assembly GCF_022655615.1). Classification (NCBI taxonomy): domain Eukaryota; kingdom Metazoa; phylum Chordata; class Actinopteri; order Siluriformes; family Bagridae; genus Tachysurus; species Tachysurus fulvidraco. The sequence goes on from NC_062534.1 coordinate 197,677, forward strand.
ACAACAAGTCACAGCTGCATTTTGTATAATTTGCAGAGGACGGATTGTGTTCAGAGGAAGACCTGACAGGGAGAGCTGCAGATGTCCAGTCTCCAAATGACAAGAGACTAAACAAACACCTGAGCAGCCTGTGTGGAGAAAAATGGCTAAATTCTTCTGATATTTTAGAGAAGAAACCTAAGAAACATAAGAGGAAAAGGACAGTTGATTGTTCACGATTCCTCCAAGGTTGTGAGCTGTGGCCGAAGGGGAGATCAGATCGTTGTGTAGAGAGATCACAAGATCCTGACCTGGGGACGAATCACCTGATGATCAGCAGATCAGTGTTGCTCAGATTGAGTTTCAGCTAATGAGACATGATCTAAGATGAGATGACCACCAGACATGCTGAGATCCGAGCAGAAGCCATGGTTTCTGTGAGAGGGAAAAAGATGATAAGTTGAGTGTCATCATCACAGCAGTGCTAAGACAACCGGTGTGAGGATAGAACTTCATCAAGAGAGAACTTCATCAAGAGAGAACTTCATCAAGAGAGAACTTCATCAACATAGAGAGCATTATGGTTAGGGTTAGGGTTAGTATCTAGCGGGAGAAAAGGAGAGGACCAAGTTTTGAGCACTGTGGGACACCAGTGGAGAATCTGCGAGGAGCAGATGACAATCCCCTCTGTTACCTGATATGAGCGTCCTTCAAAATAGGAAGTAATCTATTCCCATTCTGCTCCATGAATTCCAAGACTCCTGAGGGGTTGACTGTGTCAAATCTGCTGAAAGGTCGAGGAGGATGAGGACAGATGAAGCTTGGCTGATCTATCAGCATGTAGTTTCTCAGAGACAGCTAAACGTGATGTCTCTGTGGAATGTGCTGCTGATGGATACCTGGTCTGTAGATACTGATGATCCAGGGCAGGTTTCTTCAGTATGGGAATAAGCTTTGCTCTCATGAAGGTAGTCGGTACATGACCAGATGTTAGGGATCCATTGATGATTGTAGTGAGGAGCAGGACAGGAGGTCTTAAGTGATGATCTGGAGCATGGTGGAAGGGATTGGATCCAGTGGGCAGTCAGTAGGATTGTTGTAGGATCCATAAACTTTTATTAGATTTATTTAAACAGTGTGAACAGTAGGACTGCATCTGTGTGACATCATCATGTCATGTGACACATTATGGTACAGAGCTCAGCTTCACGCGCTCTTCGGTTATTAAACCAAAAAGAAAACATTAACTAAAGCAGATCAGGGCCGAGGCGCTGCGTCTTCACTGCACACGACTTTAATCAAAGCTAACCTTCTTTTTCTGACCAGAGTTTATGTGTTTATCTCTCCTACAGAATTAACAGAATATTTCTTCCAGTTTCTGTTTGTATCTTGCTTAATATTTTTTTAAATTTCATGTGTTTTGTAAAGAATTGAATCTATACAGGAAGTGAAGGGTTAAACTCCTCCACCTTTTGCTACAGGATTTCCTGTTAGACAGCAATATTATATTACTGACACTGAGATGAGATTACTGCTGCACTCTGATCCATTTATATTTATATCTGTCTATCTGTGTGTGTGTGTGTGTGTGTGTGTGTGTGTGTGTGTGTGTGTGTGAGGCTTTATAACCTGCGGTGTCTGTTCTTCATTCAGAAAGCACACAGTCAAATCTTTCTTCATATTCCAATATAATTATGTTGCATCTCATTTAGCCGTGTAACAATATGATCATCTGCTCCTGTGGAAACCTCTGTGATCCAGAAGGGTGACGTTGTGTATGTTTTACAGCTACACACACACACACACACACACACACGCACACACGCACACACAGACACAAACACACACATGCACACACACACTCACACTCGCACACAGACACACACGCATACACACACACGCGCACACACACACTTTTACACACACACACACGCACACACACACACACACACACACACACACACACACACACACACACACACACAGAGTGAGAACAATGAGAAAAGTAAATTAATAACAGACTAAAATGTATTATTGTATTAATGTATTATAAATGACTGTGACTTAGCGGTTAGCACGTTCGCCTCACACCTCCAGGGTTGGGGGTTCGATTCCCACCTCCGCCTTGTGTGTGTGGAGTTTGCATGTTCTCCCCGTTCCTTAACCACTAGGCTACAACTTACCCATCAGATAGATGACTAACTGAAGTAAACCGAATCTCGTTAAAATCAGCAGGTTTATGTCTCGTGTTGTGTTTAGAGACCTGAATATCTGTTAACTGTAAATCCTGTAGAAATAAAAGGCAGTAAATAAATTCAGCTGAATGTCCTGAGATGAGTTTATTTATAAGACTTGTAGTGTTTTAGGCTCTGAGTGTTTATCGCTCCACTCGTCGTGAATGTCACTGTAAGATCAATTCTATAGAAGCAGCTGGAAATGAACAGATTTCAGCTCGAACTTGAGCAGGATTTTATTTTTTTTACATTTTTTCCTCTAATTTGATTGATTGTAGCTGCTGCTGCGTTTGCTCACTATTTCCTCTGAAGACCTTTTATTACCCATTTACTTCCTGCTGTGATGTGTTTTTCCCCAATCACTTTATTCTTTCCTTTGCTTACTTCAAACTCACTCAGTCGTCATTATATCGAATTTATTTCAGCTGCTGTTTTGAAAAAAAGAGCAGAAGCAGAAAAAACACCCTGAATAATCCCCAAGAACACAAATGTTAGTGTTTGATCTGGTTTTGTTTCTTGTCTAAACTTTTTAAAATGCCTTTCTTTCATGTCTGAACTTGGCGTAATGTTCGCTTTACAAACTAACAGCGAAAATTTGGGATTTAATTTAGTCAGAGCCTCAGATTTGTCTTTTATACAAAGTTAGATAAAAAGGGTGAAACACACAGAGAGAGAAACAGACAGACAGACAGACAGACAGACAGACAGACAGACAGACAGATGGGGTGCTTCAGTGCTCTTGTTCTCTTCCCAGTTATGCTTGATGTGTTGCCATGGAGACAGCAGGAGAACATCAAAGAAAAGTGTGTGATCTGTCAATCAATCTAACTGACAGGGAACTAGTGTTACTGATCCAGCAGAGACTGATCTCTCTCTCTCTCTCTCTCTCTCTCTCTCTCTCTCTCTCTCTCTCTGTCTCACACACACGCACACACACACACACACACGCACACACGCACACACACACACACACACACACACACACACACACACACACACACATGTTGCTTCCATTAAGGTTAATGTTCTTAGCTGTGGAGTTTTCAGGCATTTAGACTAATTACAAGCAATCACTAATTACAAACATAATCACACACACACACACACACACACACACACACACACACACACACACACACACACACACACTAAAATATTAGCCTGTTAATAATAAAGGCTTTGTTTCTAGCAGTGAATTATTGTCAATTCTGTGACAATAAGTTTCATTTTAAATAAATTACAAATTATAGAATTCTGTTCATCTCTTCTTCTGTCTAGTGTTCCCTCAACCTAGTGTTCCCTCTCCCTAGTGTTCCCTCTCCCTAGTGTTCCCTCTCCCTAGTGTTCCCTCTCCCTAGTGTTCCCTCTCCGTAGTGTTCCCTCTCCCTAGTGTTCCCTCTACCTAGTGTTCCCTCAACCTAGTGTTCCCTCTCCCTAGTGTTCCCTCAACCTAGTGTTCCCTCTCCCTAGTGTTCCCTCTCCCTAGTGTTCCCTCTCCCTAGTGTTCCCTCTACCTAGTGTTCCCTCAACCTAGTGTTCCCTCTCCCTAGTGTTCCCTCTCCCTAGTGTTCCCTCTACCTAGTGTTCCCTCTCCGTAGTGTTCCCTCTCCGTAGTGTTCCCTCTACCTAGTGTTCCCTCAACCTAGTGTTCCCTCTCCCTAGTGTTCCCTCTCCCTAGTGTTCCCTCCCTAGTGTTCCCTCTCCCTAGTGTTCCCTCAACCTAGTGTTCCCTCAACCTAGTGTTCCCTCTCCCTAGTGTTCCCTCTCCCTAGTGTTCCCTCTCCCTAGTGTTCCCTCTCCCTAGTGTTCCCTCTCCGTAGTGTTCCCTCTCCCTAGTGTTCCCTCTACCTAGTGTTCCCTCTACCTAGTGTTCCCTCTCCCTAGTGTTCCCTCTTCCTAGTGTTCCCTCTTCCTAGTGTTCCCTCTCCCTAATGTTCCCTCTCCCTAGTGTTCCCTCTCCCTAGTGTTCCCTCTCCCTAGTGTTCCCTCAACCTAGTGTTCCCTGTCCCTAGTGTTCCCTCTCCCTAGTGTTCCCTCTCTCTAATGTTCCCTCTCCCTAGTGTTCCCTCTCGTGAGTGTTCCCTCTCCCTAGTGTTCCCTCTCTAGTGTTCCCTCTCCCTAGTGTTCCCTCTCCCTAGTGTTCCCTCTCTATTGTTCCCTCACCCTAGTGTTCCCTCTCCCTAGTGTTCCCTCTCTCTAATGTTCCCTCTCCCTAGTGTTCCCTCTCGTGAGTGTTCCCTCTCCCTAGTGTTCCCTCTCTAGTGTTCCCTCTCCCTAGTGTTCCCTCTCCCCAGTGTTCCCTCTCTAGTGTTCCCTCTCCCTAGTGTTCCCTCTCCCTAGTGTTCCCTCTCCGTAGTGTTCCCTCTCCCTAGTGTTCCCTCTACCTAGTGTTCCCTCAACCTAGTGTTCCCTCTCCCTAGTGTTCCCTCTCCCTAGTGTTCCCTCTCCGTAGTGTTCCCTCTCCCTAGTGTTCCCTCTACCTAGTGTTCCCTCTACCTAGTGTTCCCTCAACCTAGTGTTCCCTCTCCCTAGTGTTCCCTCCCTAGTGTTCCCTCTCCCTAGTGTTCCCTCTACCTAGTGTTCCCTCAACCTAGTGTTCCCTCTCCCTAGTGTTCCCTCTCCCTAGTGTTCCCTCTCCCTAATGTTCCCTCTCCCTAGTGTTCCCTCTCCCTAGTGTTCCCTCTCCCTAGTGTTCCCTCTCCCTAGTGTTCCCTCTCCTGAGTGTTCCCTCTCCCTAGTGTTCCCTCTCCCTAGTGTTCCCTCTCCCTAGTGTTCCCTCTCCCCAGTGTTCCCTCTCTAGTGTTCCCTCTCCCCAGTGTTCCCTCTCTAGTGTTCCCTCTCCCCAGTGTTCCCTCTCTAGTGTTCCCTCTCTAGTGTTCCCTCTCTCTAGTGTTCCCTCTCCCCAGTGTTCCCTCTCCCAAGTGTTCCCTCTCTAGTGTTCCCTCTCCCCAGTGTGACCTCTCCCTAGTGTTCCCTGTCCCTAGTGTTCCCTCTCCCTAGTGTTCCCTCTCCGTAGTGTTCCCTATCTAGTGTTCCCTCTCCCCAGTGTTCCCTCTCTAGTGTTCCCTCTCCCAAGTGTTTCCTCTCTAGTGTTCCCTCTCCCTAGTGTTCCCTCTCTAGTGTTCCCTCTCCCTAGTGTTCCCTCTCCCCAGTGTTCCCTCTCCCTAGTGTTCCCTCTCCCTAGTGTTCCCTCTCCCTAGTGTTCCCTCTCCCTAGTGTTCCCTCTCCCCAGTGTTCCCTCCCTAGCGTTCCCTCTCCCTAGCGTTCCCTCTCCCTAGTGTTCCCTCCCTAGTGTTCCCTCTCCCTAGTGTTCCCTCTCCCTAGTGTTTCCTCTCCCCAGTGTTCCCTCCCTAGTGTTCCCTGTCCCTAGTGTTCCCTCTCCCTAGTGTTCCCTGTCCCTAGTGTTCCCTGTCCCTAGTGTTCCCTCTCCCTAGTGTTCCCTCTCCCTAGTGTTCCCTCTCCCTAGTGTTCCCTGTCCCTAGTGTTCCCTCTCCCTAGTGTTCCCTCTCCCTAGTGTTCCCTCTCCCTAGTGTTCCCTCTCTCTCCCGTACCGATGTGGATGATGTTGCAACGTTTTTCCCTCCAGCTGTTTGGTTTGATTTATTTTTTCCTGATGATGTTTTTCTCGCTGCATTCAGGGCCTTATGACTTTAAACACACACACACACACACACACACACACACACACACACACACACACACACACACACACACACACACATACACACACACACACACACACACACTGCGTGATGGAGGCTGTGGTGTTCACGCTACACTGCGCACACTTTTAATTATGAGCTCTGTAGTGTGTACGTCAGGCACTAATGAAATTATGATTTATATCTGCTGTTTTCTGGGTTTACAGCTTTTTGACTTGGACTCGTTTTCACGCTGCTGTCTGATGAGTCTGATGGGTCTGATGTGTCTAATGGGTCTAATGGGTCTGATGGGTCTAATGGGTCTAATGGGTCTGATGGGTCTGATGTGTCTAATGGGTCTAATGGGTCTAATGGGTCTGATGTATCTGATGTGTCTGATGAGTCTGATGGGTCTGATGGGTCTGATGGGTCTAATGGGTCTAATGGGTCTGATGTGTCTGATGGGTCTAATGGGTCTGATGTATCTGATGTGTCTGATGAGTCTGATGGGTCTGATGGGTCTGATGTGTCTAATGGGTCTAATGGGTCTGATGTGTCTGATGTATCTGATGTGTCTGATGGGTCTAATGGGTCTGATGTGTCTGATGTATCTGATGAGTCTGATGTGTCTGATGTGTCTGATGGGTCTAATGGGTCTGATGTGTCTGATGTATCTGATGTATCTGATGTGTCTGATGAGTCTGATGGGTCTGATGGGTCTGATGGGTCTGATGGGTCTGATGGGTCTGATGTATCTGATGTATCTGATGGGTCTGATGTGTCTGATGGGTCTGATGAGTCTGATGGGTCTGATGGGTCTGATGTATCTGATGGGTCTGATGTATCTGATGAGTCTGATGAGTCTGATGGGTCTGATGTATCTGATGGGTCTGATGGGTCTGATGTATCTGATGGGTCTGATGGGTCTGATGGGTCAGATTTGTCTGATGGGTCTTATGTGTCTGATGGGTCTGATGTGTCTGATGGGTCTGATGTGTCTGATGGGTCTGATGGGTCTGATGGGTCTGATGTGTCTGATGTGTCTGATGGGTCTGATGAGTCTGATGGGTCTGATGTGTCTGATGGGTCTTATGTGTCTGATGGGTCTGATGTGTCTGATGTGTCTGATGAGTCTGATGGGTCTGATGGGTCTGATGGGTCTGATGTGCAGCAGCTCTAACGGCACGCTGATTATCCTCATAACTCCAACATCTGGGTCTTTCATCAAGTCTAAAAATTAGAATCTTTTTTTTTCCGACTCTAATGACGGTGAATAAAACTACAGTGAACGTTGAGGGGAATTTTGTGAATCTGATATTATGCTGTTACAGGAAGATGAACAATAGTGTGTGTGTGTGTGTGTGTGTGTGTGTGTGTGTGTGTGTGTGTGTGTGTGTGTGTTTGCTCTAACAGCTCCTCATCTTGTATTTTAATGCTCAGTGAAAGTCTTTATACGTTTTAAAGAAACAAGATGTTTGTGTCAAAACCTCTGGGTGTAGAAGCTGTGATTTTGGTCATCTGGAATTGTTAGTTGGGATTCTACACCCGCTGCTTTAATTCACCATGACTCTGTGTGTGTGTGTGTGTGTGTGTGTGTGTGTGTGTGTGTGTGTGTGTGTGTGTGTGTGTGTAAGATTGTTTTTCTTCTCTATTTTTCTTAGCTTGTTTTTTTTCACATCATGAGCGAGACGAGTCCCGCAGGCAGACATGACTCGGCCTGTTTCTCATTTTTACATCCATCCGTCTCCTCCTCTCGCTGACCCACTTATTCTGTTAACTCTGTGTTTCTCTCCTCATTTATCTAATGTGCTGTCTGTTCACTCCTCCATCAGCTCCAAAGGGCAAGCAGAGGTCTGCCTCATCTCTCTGCCTCTCCATCCATCCATCCATCCATCCTCCTACTCACTGCCTCTGTTCAGACGAAGCTCCACACTCTGTGGCTCGTCTCGGGTTAAAGAGCTGCTTCAGACATTTATTTTCCTGCTTTGATGATTTGCAGCATTTTTCATCATTTACACTAAACAATAAATAATAAAAAAGTAAATTCAAGATAAATAGATAATAAATTCATGTTCTCACCTCTTTGTGTGTGTAATGATGCCAGTGTTATAACACTGTGTCCTGCTTAACGAGGGCCATTAAGAAACACAGTTAATTGCAGAGGTGTTGTGTCTGTAATGAGGATCCTGAACACACCACATTCACTTTATTCTTAAATAACAAACACTGGGTGTTTCCTATTATACACTAATTACCCAACACTGGGCCACTTTAACTAACAAGCACTGGATTATTTTAATCACACACACACACACACACACACACACACACACACACACACACACACAGCTAATTGTAACATCCAAAAGTCACTATTTCATTCATTATGGAACATTAACACAACCTTCTCCTCTGTTAGTCCTGATTATTAGAGAACACGTCATTAACGCCATCAAACAGCCGCTGTTTATCTGCAGGAGAAAATCTAATCATGGACCTGAAATAAATCAGAATCTCCTGACACACACACACACACACACACACACACACACAGAATAACACACACACACACACACACACACACAGAATAACACACACAGCCATCCTGGAGGAAATCCTGTGACCTACGAGAAAAGGAATATTCAGGCCTTAATTCATTAAAATGTAAAAGCTTGTAAAAGTGACAGTCAGTGTGTTTATGTTTCAGGTTGAAGTGATTCGTCTCTTGTTCCTTTTTAAACACCATGTGTTTTGGGACATTTTGTATTTTGTATACGATCCGTGACTGTGTGAATGACCTGAATGTTGTGCCTCGTGAGTCAGTAACGATCAAGACTCTCTACTCATTAGAAACATTTAGCTGTGACTGTGGTTCAGTCCTCTGTAGGTAAATGTGTGAATCAGTGAATCAGTCAGTCAATACTCAGACAGTGAGTGAGTCACTATATGAATCAATCAGTCATGAATGAGATTTGATCCTCTTTAGATCAGGGTTTGAATCAGCGAATCATTTGCTCGTGACTGAGATCGACTTCACTGGGTTCCTAAAGTGAGTGTATCGTTTGTAAATTGGCTATATTTTATAGAATTTGAATAAAATTTGAAAGTTTGTGAATCTCAGGTTATTACTTTAAAGCATCGCGGCTTTATAGCGAGTGTGTTTATGTGAAGTGTGTGTTCGTCTCAGCTGGAGCTCACTAATGGTCTCTCAGCGTTTGGTGCTTTGGACGTCGTTATTTCGACGTGGATAATTTTCTATTTCACGCTCTTCTATTGATTTTGGAATGATGTGTAAAGTACCTCCAGGGAGTCGGAAGAGCAGAAGCTCATTAGTTCAGGAAGATTTTGGTTGGTGTTCATTAAAATGTAGAGATGAACAGGCTTCGTGTATGCGGCCGCACTGACAGCAGGATGAAAAGACTTTTAAACTGTTTAAAACACAAACACACTTTAATAACATCACTACAGAGTCACCGCAGTGCCGAAAAACACAAACGATACGATCAGCTCACGGGAATGAACTTTATCTGAAAGTTTTAAATGTAAATGTGTAAAGAATGAATTGTGCAGTTTCAGGACAGAAACGTACAAAGATGTGAGAATTTGTAAAATAAATAAAGTTGAAATATTTAGCAGCTTATTAAAAATATGTGTAGTTATGGCTGTGTGTGTGTGTGTGTGTGTGTGTGTGTGTGTGTGTGTGTGCACGCTTGGCTTTAATTAAATCTTTCTAAATGAAGTTAAATTTCAGAGATCAAATCTTCCATCTGCTTTACATTAATAAAACACAGCTCAGATCCTTCAGCGCTGAATATTTTCATTTTATTATTTTTTTCTTTATGTTTTTTTATGGATCAGAAAATGAGACAGTCTGAAATATCAAAATAGTCTGGACATAAAATATATATAAATATCCACTATGTCATTTCCTGCTTGTCCATACGCATGCTAACATTTATATGAGTATGAGTATATATAAGTAATGTTAGTGCTACGTTAGTCATAAACAAGTCCACCAAAAAATAAAAAATAAAATAAAAATGAGCCAAAAACAACTTTAAACTAAACACTCAGTAGATTTAATTTAAAAACAGTCTCCACGGAGCTCATCTCATGTTTATAATCAGTTTCCTCTCAGTGACTTACAAAGAGATTTATTCAAAATTATTCATATGAACGTTTACATAAAAGTCATTTGTTATTCATGATAATCCTAAAAAATTATTCACATCCCACTTGAGCTCCATCAACATGATCGACTTCAGATGACATGAGGAGAAGAGAAGAGCGCTGATGCTAACAGAGGAGAAGAGAAGAGCGCTGATGCTAACAGAGGAGAAGAGAAGAGAGCTGATGCTAACAGAGGAGAAGAGAAGAGCGCTGATGCTAACAGAGGAGAAGAGAAGAGCGCTGATGCTAACAGAGGAGAAGAGAAGAGCGCTGATGCTAACAGGAGAAGAGAAGAGCGCTGATGCTAACAGGAGAAGAGAAGAGCGCTGATGCTAACAGGGTAGAAGAGAAGAGCACTGATGCTAACAGAGGAGAAGAGAAGAGCGCTGATGCTAACAGAGGAGAAGAGAAGAGCGCTGATGCTAACAGAGGAGAAGAGAAGAGCGCTGATGCTAACAGAGGAGAAGAGAAGAGCGCTGATGCTAACAGAGGAGAAGAGAAGAGCGCTGATGCTAACAGAGGAGAAGAGAAGAGCGCTGATGCTAACAGGAGAAGAGAAGAGCGCTGATGCTAACAGAGGAGAAGAGAAGAGCGCTGATGCTAACAGAGGAGAAGAGAAGAGCGCTGATGCTAACAGAGGAGAAGAGAAGAGCGCTGATGCTAACAGAGGAGAAGAGAAGAGCCACGAGGCGACGATTGATTTCCGTCCATTGAGGAGCGACGTCTTAATCACACAATAACAAAATATCTTCCTGTAAAATGTCACAGCCACTTAGGAACCGTGGAAATCAATAGGATCGATCGGGCCGAGAGCAGATGATTCACCTGTCAATCAGATGATGGATTCTTTCTTCTGAGCTCTGTGCGCAAAGGAAGGCGGGGCTTAACCACACCTGAACAGCTTCTAATTGGCTGATCACGTCCGGTGGGGTGACATGATTGATAACAGCATGAAATGTAAAGAAATTTCTTATATTTTTACACACAGAAAAAAGACAGATGTTTATAACTCCTGCTGCTTCCTGTGCTAAAGTCAATAACAACAAATAAGAAGAAAGCTTTTTTCCAATAAAGATAAAAAAGATTTTTCTACATTGAAACATTTTCATGTGAAGAGTAAAGGTTTAACATGGAGTCCTGCGTCGGGCGTCTGACACTGACCTGCAGAAGGGCGTTAAGTGTCCACGCCATCACTGAGTGTAACACATGACCTCACTACACATGACCTCACTACACACTACACATGACCTCACTACACATGACCTCACTACACATGACCTCACTACACATGACCTCACTACACACTACACATGACCTCACTACACACTACACATGACCTCACTACACATGACCTCACTACTTATGACCTCACTACACACTACACATGACCTCACTACACACTACACATGACCTCACTACACACTACACATGACCTCACTACACATGACCTCACTACACACTACACATGACCTCACTACACACTACACATGACCTCACTACACACTACACATGACCTAACTACACATGACCTCACTACATACTACACATGACCTCACTACACATGACCTTACTACACATGACCTCACTACACACTACACATGACCTCACTACACACTACACATGACCTCACTACACACTACACATGACCTCACTACACATGACCTCACTACACACTACACATGACCTCACTACACACTACACATGACCTCACTACACATGACCTCACTACACACTACACATGACCTCACTACACACTACACATGACCTCACTACACACTACACATGACCTCACTACACACTACACATGACCTCACTACAACACCTACACATTGACCTCAACTACCACATGACCTCACTACCATGACCTACTACACACTACACATGACCTCACTACACATGACCTCACTACACATGACCTCACTACACATGACCTCACTACACACTACACATGACCTCACTACACACTACACATGACCTCACTACACATGACATCACTACACACTACACATGACCTCACTACACACTACACATGACCTCACTACACACTACACATGACCTCACTACACACTACACATGACCTCACTACACACTACACATGACCTCACTACACACTACACATGACCTCACTACACATGACCTCACTACACATGACCTCACTACACATGCCCTCACTACACATGACCTCACTACACATGACCTCACTACACACTACACATGACCTCACTACACATGACCTCACTACACACTACACATGACCTCACTACACACTACACATGACCTCACTACACATGACCTCACTACACACTACACATGACCTCACTACACATGACCTCACTACACACTACACATGACCTCACTACACACTACACATGACCTCACTACACATGACCTCACTACACATGACCTCACTACACATGCCCTCACTACACATGACCTCACTACACATGACCTCACTACACACTACACATGACCCCACTACACATGACCTCACTACACACTACACATGACCTCACTACACACTACACATGACCTCACTACACATGACCTCACTACACACTACACATGACCTCACTACACATGACCTCACTACACACTACACATGACCTCACTACACATGACCTCACTACACACTACACATGACCTCACTACACATGACCTCACTACACACTACACATGACCTCACTACACACTACACATGACCTCACTACACACTACACATGACCTCACTACACACTACACATGACCTCACTACACACTACACATGACCTCACTACACATGACCTCACTACACACTACACATGATGTCACTACAACCAAGACACTTGCTGTTAGTGAAGATTTTGTTTGTTTGTTTGTTGTTTGTTGTTTGTTTATTTCACTGATTTCTTGAACATTTTTGTGAAACTCTTTTTCAACAGTTAGCTTGTGTTCTGTTATCATGTTGTGGGTGTGGCTAAATGTAAATTAGCTCTGCTGTAAACATGTTTGCTAATTAATGCTGATTGGGTCAAAATGCCCAAAACAATCACAGAGAACATCAGCAACACATTTGTAAATCTTACTGCAATTTTGTTCCATTTGGCCTTAAAATTGTGTGTGTGTGTGTGTGTGTGTGTGTGTGTGTGTGTGTGTGTGTGTGTGTGTGTGTGTGTGTGATTACTCTGCAGTATTATTTCCAACTAAAACAGAGATTTCCAACAGATTTTAAGAAATCAGTGAAAATGAATGTGTATGGGGGGCACTAACTTTTAGAAACATGCACCACAGGGTGATGGGTTTGATATTAATATCTACACACAAATATTACTCATGATTTATTTCCAACATTGACAATCAGCAGTGAAGCTCATGCCATGAAGTGAACCTGTAACTGGAACAATGGTTTTAATGGTGTTTATAATGGAGGAGTGAAAGTGGGAGGTCGACAGGAGAGCTTTGTGTTCCTCGTCTCTGACACCGAGAGCTAAAAGGTTAAAACCATAACAGAGCTTCTCTTCATGACTGACATTCTGAACCATCGATCCAGCCGCTGTTAAAGATACCATCTGGTATTTAAGCCTCCAGTAATAAATCCAGTACACTGCCTTCAACACACACACACACACACACACACACACACACACACACACACACACACACACACACACACACACACACACTCCTTCCTCATTTAACTCAGCAGTGTGACAGCATGTGATGACTTCAAACACCTTTCAGATGAATAACACACCTCCATCACAGAGCTGCACTTTACACACCGTTACACATTTATTCAGAAATCAGAATTTAATAAACTCAGATCTCTTTACACACTCTTAACTCTACACACACACTCTTAACTCTACACACTCTTAACTCTACACACTCTTAACTCTACACACTCTTAACTCTACACACTTTACTCTACACACTCTTAACTCTACACACTCTTAACTCTACACACTCTTTACTCTACACACACTTTACTCTACACACTCTTAACTCTACACACTTTACTCTACACACTCTTAACTCTACACACTCTTTACTCTACACACTCTTTCCTCTACACACACTTTACTCTACACACACTTTACTCTACACACACTTTACTCTACACACTCTTTCCTCTACACACACTTTACTCTACACACACTTTACTCTACACACTCTTAACTCTACACACTCTTTACTCTACACACTCTTTCCTCTACACACACTTTACTCTACACACACTTTACTCTACACACACTTTACTCTACACACTCTTTCCTCTACACACACTTTACTCTACACACACTTTACTCTACACACTCTTTACTCTACACACACTTTACTCTACACACACTTTACTCTACACACTCTTTACTCTACACACACTTTACTCTACACACACTTTACTCTACACACTCTTTACACACTCTTTCCTCTACACACACTTTACTCTACACACACTTTACTCTACACACACTTTACTCTACACACACTTTCCTCTACACACATACTTTACACACTCTTTAATTAGAAATGTATTTTTATTTCATTTATTTTCCTTTTAATCGTCAGTGGCACTAAACCAAACATGTCACATGTTCTCACTCTAAAGACCACACGCATTATTGATCAGAATCATTTCAGGAAAATAATCAACATGTGACTGAACTGAAAGAGTCTGAAGCTGATTATTTTCCTCTAATGGCACAACCCTCAGTGTTTTATTGCACTTACACCATTACACCGTGACAACGTACAAACTATTCCACTTCATTACTAATTACACAGTGACACATCACAGTTTATATCCAGTTATTTAATGTTGATGAAGTGAGTGACGTCCTGCAGTGTGTTGTGTTCTCTCAGCTCTAAACACTCGTCCCCTCAGCAGTCTCTCTTTACTCTCTCTCTTTATTCTCTCTATCTTTATTCTCTCTCTTTACTCTCTCTCTCGCTTTATTCTCTCTCTTTATTCTCTCTCTTTACTCTCTCTCTCTTTATTCTCTCTCTTTATTCTCTCTCCTTATTCCCCTGTGGGGCAGTCATGGCCTAATGGTTAGAGAGTCTGACTTTTAACCCTAAGGTTGTGGGTTCGAGTCTCGGGCCAGCAATAACACGACTGAGGTGCCCTTGAGCAAGGCACCAAACCCCCCAACTGCTCCCCGGGCTCCGCAGCATAAATGGCTGCCCACTGCTCCGCGCGCCCGCGTGTGTGTGTGTGTGTGTGTGTGTGTGTGTGTGTGTGTGTGTGTGTGTGTGTATGTGTGTGTGCACTTTGGATGGGTTAAACGCAGAGAACACATTCTGAGTATGGGTCACCGTATGTCACCGTATGTCACTTTCACTTATTCTCTCTCTTTATTCTCTCTCTTCAAGTTAATAAGAGAAAATAAATCTCAGCTGGGAAACACACAGAAGTGTAAACTCTCCACATCATACACACATGGTGAAAAGCTCCATGGTATGGTGAAAGCTCCAGAGATGTTTGTGTAATGTTTGTTTCCTCTTGTATTGCAGGAAACGTGCTGGTTTAGAGAGCACCGTCTTTAAGTCTGAGTGATTAAAATCACCTGCAACTGTCTAGGCAGCCTCCAGGTGAGCAGTGTGTTGTGCTGAAGGCTGCATGAAGTTCATTCATAGCAGCTTCTGGGGGACGAGCAGTATACTGTGGTAGCAATAGTGCAGGTGATCTCCATTGGCAGATAAAAAGGTCTACATTTACTTTTGGAAGGGGAAGGAGGGGAGCAGAGGGGTGGCGAGGGAGGGGCGGGGGGGATGGGGGAGAGGGGGTCGTGGGGGGGGGGAGGTGGGGGTGGGTGGGGCGGGGGGGGAGGGGGGGTGGGGGAGGGGCGGGCGGGTCGCGTGATGAGTGGTGAGGGGATCGGGGGGGGGGGGGGGAGGGCTGCGAAGGTCGGCGGGGCGGGAAGGTGGCTATGTGGGGTGGAGAGGGGGTGGGGTGGGGGCTGGAGGGGGGCAGGTGGGGGGGGGCAGAAGGGGGGCTGGGGGGTGGGATGATCATGGGGTGGGGGGGGGGGCGGGTGCGGTCTACGGGGGTGGAAGTGTGTGGGCGGTGGTGGGGGGTGGGAGCGGCCAGCGGGGGGGGTAGGGGGGGGGGTGGGGTGGGGGGGGGGGGGTGACGGGGGCCAGCTGGGGCGGTTGGTATGGGATGGGGGGGTGGGGGCGCGGTGTAGGCGGAAGGGGGGAGAGGGGGCTGGGGGGGGGCGTTGGGGGCCCGGTGCTGGGGGGGGGCGATGGGAGAGGGCCGGGGGGGGGGGAGGAGGGGCTCGGGTGGGGTGGCGGGGGCGGGAGAGAAGAGGGGGTCGTGGGGTGCGCGGACGGGGGTGGGAGAGGTGGGGCGGGGACGTCCTGTCGGTGGGGACGAGTCGTAGGATGAGAGAGAGGTACCCCTCCGTTGGCGGGCGAGGGGGGTAGGGCGGGGGGAGGGGGCGGGTGGGATGAAGGTGTGGAGAGGGGGGGGGGGGAGGTGTTGGGTGAGGGGGGGGGGGTGTAGGGGGGAGGGGTGGGGGGGGAGCTCTCTGGAGGGGTGAGAGGGGGGGGGGTGGGTATGGGGGGGGGTGGGCGGTGTGTTGTGGGGGTGTTGGTGTGTGTGTGGTGTGTGTGTCTGGGAGAGTGAGGGTGTTGGGGATGGGTGTGGTGTGTGTGGTGTGGGTGTGGGAGGTGTGTGTGCTGTGTGGGTGGTGTGATGTTGTGTGTGGGGGTGGTACTGACCCTATAAATGACCCTATAAATGCACTGTGATTTTAAATCACTGTGTATAATGTAATAATTAAGCAGCTGAGCTGTGACACGCCGCCGCCTCACTGTTTATTACACACTGATAATGAGAATGTTTTTATTAGATGACTGAGACACGCTTATTAAAAGGGTTTTACATAGAGGAATAAAATGCACAGATCAGCTGGAGTCTGTGGGCAAAGTTATTGTGTATTAAACTTACATTCAAATTGTGAAGTGTACAATCAGACGCTCAGACAGTCAGACGATCAGACAGTCAGACGATCAGACATTCAGACGATCAGACGATCAGACAGTCACATGATCAGACGATCAGACAGTCACATGATCATACGATCAGACAGTCAGACAATCAGACAGTCAGACGATCAGACATTCACATGATCAGACAGTCAGACGATCAGACATTCACATGATCAGACAGTCAGACATTCAGATGATCAGACAGTCAGACAATCAGACAGTCAGATGATCAGACATTCACATGATCAGACAGTCAGACATTCAGACGATCAGACAATCAGACAGTCAGACGATCAGACATTCACATGATCAGACAGTCAGACGATCAGACATTCACATGATCAGACAGTCAGACATTCAGATGATCAGACAGTCAGACAATCAGACAGTCAGATGATCAGACATTCACATGATCAGACAATCAGACAGTCAGACGATCAGACATTCACATGATCAGACAGTCAGACATTCAGACAATCAGACAGTCAGACAATCAGACAGTCAGACGATCAGACATTCACATGATCAGACAGTCAGACAGTCAGACGATCAGACATTCACATGATCAGACAATCAGACAGTCAGACGATCAGACATTCACATGATCAGACAGTCAGACATTCAGATGATCAGACAGTCAGACAATCAGACAGTCAGACGATCAGACATTCACATGATCAGACAATCAGACAGTCAGACGATCAGACAGTCAGACAGTCAGACGATCAGACAGTCAGACGATCAGACTATCTGTCAGCACTCTGCCCACACTTCATGGTTTGCTTCCAGGTCGGCAGGTTATTTATTGCCTGATTATTTTCTCAAGCTCATTAAAGAGTTTATTATTTACATCCTGCATTTGAGTCCTATCTTCTGACCCACCCTGACACCATCCGACGTCCACATGATCAGACGTCCACATGATCAGACGTCCACATGATCAGACGTCCACATGATCAGACGTCCACATGATCAGACGTCCACATGATCAGACATCCACATGATCAGACATCCACATATCAGACGTCCACATGATCAGACGTCCACATGATCAGACATCCACATATCAGACGTCCACATGATCAGACGTCCACATGATCAGACGTCCACATGATCAGACGTCCACATGATCAGACGTCCACATGATCAGATGTCCACATGATCAGACATCCACATGATCAGACGTCCACATGATCAGACATCCACATGATCAGACGTCCACATGATCAGACGATTGGATGTGAGGTGCAGGTTCCAAACCTGAGGCTCCTCCTTTTAGGCCTTAAACCTCCAACACTGCTGGATTTATACTGTACACAGCAACCTAAACCTCAGAGAGAGAGACCACACCATGCAGATACCTCCTCCTCTTCCTCCTCTTCCTCCTCCTCCTCCTCCTCTTCCTCCTCCTCCTCTTCTCCTCTTTCTCCTAGTCATTATATTTTCTGTCTGTCTTTCTCTTCACTTCTATTATAAACACCATACAGTGAATCTTTCACAACTCACAAAACTAAACTGGATTCAGCTCTAAAGGGTCGAAATAAAGCCACTTCATTTTTACTTTACAATCTCTAAACAATTCGGACACTCTGAACATTTACTTTTTAAGCATGTGTGTGTGTGTGTGTGTGTGTGTGTGTGTGTGTGTGTGTGTGTGTGTGTGTGTGTGTGTGTGTGTGTGTGTGTGTGTGTGTGTTGTGAGAGTTAAAAAAAGGCTCATATGTGTGGTGTGTGGTGTTTGCTGTGGTGTGTGTGTGTGTGTGTGTGTGTGTGTGTGTGTGTGTGTGTGTGTGTGTGTGTGTGTGTGTGTGTGTGTGTGTGTGTGTGTGTGCGTTTGTGTGTGTGGTTGCTAGGCAACAAAGAGAAAGCATGTTATTTACGTGTCTGAAAGCTGAAAAATGACTACATGGGGAAATAAAATCACAACAAAATGTATTACAAAAGGACCAAGGATGTCACACACACACACACACACACACACACACACACACACACACACACACACACACACACACATTTAGCATGTTCAGCTAAATAACACAGTGATTTTACAGCCACATTTTACACTTTTAGATTAGAGCTTTAAGCTTTTTGGGATGCTGGATGTTGGAGGAAAAAACAAATCTCAAGAAACTAAAATGTTTTAATCGACTTAAACAACGTAACTATGCAGAGGGATCGTGTCCAGAAGTAGCAGGAAGTAAGAAGTATTTTACATGAAAAAGCCAAAAGGAGCAATCATTAGAGCTTGTATTGTGTCTGTACGTGATGTGGAAGCTCCTACAGATTACATGATGTGGAAGCTCCTACAGATTATGTGATGTGGAAGCTCCTACAGATTATGTGATGTGGAAGCTCCTACAGATTATGTGATGTGGAAGCTCCTACAGATTACGTGATGTGGAAGCTCCTACAGATTACGTGATGTGGAAGCTCCTACAGATTACGTGATGTGGAAGCTCCTACAGATTACGTGATGTGGAAGCTCCTACAGATTACGTGATGTGGAAGCTCCTACAGATTACGTGATGTGGAAGCTCCTACAGATTACGTGATGTGGAAGCTCCTACAGATTACGTGATGTGGAAGCTCCTACAGATTACGTGATGTGGAAGCTCCTACAGATTACGTGATGTGGAAGCTCCTACAGATTACGTGATGTGGAAGCTCCTACAGATTACATGATGTGGAAGCTCCTACAGATTACATGATGTGGAAGCTCCTACAGATTACGTGATGTGGAAGCTCCTACAGATTACGTGATGTGGAAGCTCCTACAGATTACGTGATGTGGAAGCTCCTACAGATTACGTGATGTGGAAGCTCCTACAGATTACGTGATGTGGAAGCTCCTACAGATTACGTGATGTGGAAGCTCCTACAGATTACTTCTTCAACCTGGGAAAAAACACAGAACTCCAAACAGCATTATGCATGAACTGTGTAGCCCTGAAGGAACCTCACACCCTGTGGAGATGGAGACTAGCTGTTGACTTGTAACCAGCCAAGTATACAGCCATATAGCGCATCTAGCTCTCGAGAGAGAAGCGAGCGAGCGAGAGAGCGGGAGTACTAGAGCTCGTGTATAGACATAGTGAGAGAGAGATCGCTAGATAGAGATAGAGGGAGATATTTTGTAGGTCTAGGTATTTATCTGTAGATCGATCTTTTGCTAGATAGATGATAGAGATAGGGTGGATAGAGAGACGTGCGTGAGATGTAGTAGGTCTATCTATCTCGCGAGAGAGAGAGCGATGAGCGAGAGAGAGAGAGAGAGAGAGGGAGAGGAGACGAGAGGGATGTAGAGCGAGAGAGAGAGCGAGATAGTATATAGAGATGGTGATCTGTGGTATATATATGATGTTATGTAGTATAGATTAGATAGATATGTATATATATCGTGTTCGTGGTTAGTGTAGTATCTGTATTGTTCGCAGGTATATATTCTATATATATATATGGGGCGTCTCTGTGTATGTATACATATATGTTTCTGTCTATATCTATATCTGATGCGATCTCTCTCTCTCTCTGTCTCTCTCTCTCTCTCTCTCTCTCTCTCTCTCTCTCTCTCTCTCTCTCTCTCTCTCTCTCTCTCAGCACTGTGAGTGGGAAAGTCACTTCAAATGGCATGAAAAAGCTTTGACCTTCTCAGCCCTGCTTTCTAATCATGAAGTTCATCAGTTTCACTCTGTCTCAGTGCTTCATACTGTTCTTCTTCTTCTCCTTCTTTTTTTCCTCATTTTTTTCAGATAAAAGGTGTTTCAGTGGTAATGGGGAAAGAAACCCGCTGGTACTGACAGCTGAGAGGTGGCTGGTCAGAAACACAGACAGGAAGTGAATGATAAACAGACAGGAAGTGAATGATACGCCCCCTCCAATAATAATAGTAAATATTAGCATAGCTAACCAGTTAGCGAGGTCATGAACATTTTGCTTTAAGCTGAAAATACGTTGCAGAGTTTTTGACAGATTTTGATGTTATGGGTCAAATAATCAGAGATTTAGAACTGAAACTGATTTAAAGCTTTAGAGTGTAAAAGTTTTGACACCCAGTGAGTTTTGTGCATCTCTGAATTGCGCTGAAATCTGACTGCACTTCAAATAGTTTCTCAGCAGCAGAGCTGCACTGGGTTTGTGCCCTTTTCTGTGACATTTACTCAGTGGATATTAGCTGAAAAGGAAGGATGTATAGCGGCTAAGCGACAGCAGGCTGTCAGAAAAAATGGCTGGAGGAGAAACAAGCGAGAGCTGAGAGAGAAAGCAAGAAAACAAAGAGAAAAGTGTGAAATGGAAAAGTTTCAGCTCACAGAACATCACGTGTGGTCTGTGTTTGTGTGCGAG
>NC_062534.1:219516-222016 GCF_022655615.1 Tachysurus fulvidraco
GCGAGTTCGAGAAGAAGAGATGTGAGAGACAGAGAGAGAGAGAGAGAATGAGATGAGACCATCGAGATTTCAGAGAGAGGTAGGTACTACACGAGAGACAGAAGAGAGACCCGAGACGTAGAGATGAGAATGTGGGAGACGGACGAGGGAGAAGTTTTTGTCGCAGATGCATGTGCAGTAGAGAGTATCGCGTCGTGAGAGAGAAGACGAGACAGACAGAACACAGGAACAGAGAGAGAGATTCTCGATAAGAGAAGAGGATGAGAATAGAGAAAGATTCTTTGTCGAGAGGGAGAGAGACAGAGCGAGAGAGGAGAGGGACAGACTACGACAGAGATAAGAGAGAGAGAGATCACCGGTCGAGATCGAGAGCAGAGAGACAGAGCAATGACAGAGAGAGATGAGAGAGATGAGACGAGGAGCACTAGGATATGAGGGACAGAGAGAGAGAGGAGACAGAGAGACAGAGAGAGAGAGAGAGAGACAGACAGACACGAGACAGAGAGACAGAGAGATGAAGGAGAGATGCACAGATGAGAGGAGAGAGGACACATCGAGACTCAGACCCATGAGACAGAAAGAGGGAAGAATCGCGTAGGAGACAGAGAGACAGCGAGAAGAGAAGAGAGAGAAGACAGAGAGAGAGAGACAGAGAGAGAGAGAGAGACAGAGAGACAGAGAGAGAGAGAGAGAGAGACAGACAGACACAGAGACAGAGAGAGAGAGAGAGAGAGAGAGAGAGAGAAAGAGAGAGAGAGCTGCTGAATGTCCTGTGATGGCACCACCCCCGTGTTGTGTGTTGACTGGATGTGGAGCTGCTGGTCAGCTCGATGTTCTCACGCCTCACACAGGAGCCAGCCGATCCTCTGACCTCTCTGCTTTGTGATTGTAATGTTGCTGATGTCTTTAGTTGTGTGTCAGTGTGGATTGTTCTTTGTTCTCCTGACATCTCTTTTGTTCTCTTAATCGACTCGGTGACCTCGACCTTGTACAGAAGTTTGGACGCTCTGCAGATTACTGTGTTTATTTCAGCTGTTATCAAGCGCAATGCTTCGTGATGAACTGTTTTTTATTTGGAAAAATTCTCCACACAGTTCAGTTTATGATGATTTAATCATCTAAGCTGAGATGAGACAGACCCCCCCCACACACACACACACACATATATACACGTACACCTTTACACCTTACAGTCTGAGGATCAGAAGAGGATCTGGTCGTGCTCAGCGGGAATCTTTTTAACTCGTCACCGAGTTCCTCCCACTCAAAATGAAATCAATCGGCATGTACAGGAAGAGCACGATGCCTCTCGGGGTTAATTTGATGTGTTTGTCTGTGTTTGTGTTTGCTAGCGGGAGGCTGGAGGTCTGCGCTTTCCCATCAGCCCCTACACAGCGTGACGCCTCCACACACACTGCACACGGGCTGCTTTTATAGAATAAGTCTTGCAGGTCTGTTTGGGTCAAAACAACCGGCTTAAATTCTGGCTAAGTGTGAAATGATTTTCCACCTTCACATTCAGCTTCAATTTCAGTCCCTCTGAAAGACGTCAACTCTTATTTTTACACTTCAAATCTGAACTAAACATCTGCTGGCAAACGTATAGATAAGGACGGGGAAAAATATGTCACTCAGATGTGGAAACTTGTCCCCATCTAAAGGTTTTCTATTACTCAAGGCTTCAGAGGAATTCAGAATGAAGTTAAACTGTAAGTTGATTAGAAATTGTTTTTACTCCATCTTCTGAAGTTCACTTTAGTGCTGCTGGGTTCATGTAGAAGCTCCTGAGGAACACCAGGACATTGTCCTGAACTCACATCATTACTGCTAGCTAATGGGGGTGTTAGCTTACTTTCAGACTCTCCTGCTCCCATTGGTGAGGTTAAACACACACACACACACACACACACACACACACACACACACACACACACACACACACACACACACAGCAAAGGTTGTGTTATTGGGGGTTTAACAGCGTGAGGAAGAACATCGATGACGTTCAGGAAGCAGTGGATCAATAACAGGCTAAATAGAGAAAACAGAGAGATGCATGAATAAACATGTTTTGTGTGTGTGTGTGTGTGTGTGTTTGTGTGTGTGTGTGTGTGTGTGTGTGCACCATTACAGCTGAGTTTTATTGATTCTGACCCTCCAATCACACACTTCATCACACTACACTATACTCACTACTGAACCTCTAAAGCCCTCATTAATGCAGTACAACATCACCTTAGTGAATGATCTATTAATAATAATTAATAAACGGTGTGTGTGTGTGTGTGTGTGTGTGTGTGTGTGTGTGTGATCAGTGATAAGGTTATAGGTGAGAATCATCATGTGTTACCTGACGTTTCCCCACCTCCTCTCTGGATGACACCCACGATGCCACATTTAACAGCCATCATGTAAAACCACAGCTCCTGATTGGGTCGATCTGAGTTGACATAAAGATCTCATTACAGACGCAGATCGATGCTTGTTCTGGCTTTTTTGC
>NC_062534.1:224516-227016 GCF_022655615.1 Tachysurus fulvidraco
ATAAGCTGCATGAAATAAAGTCTGTGTGTTTGTGTGGAGGAGGAGGTGAGCAAGGAACAAACGCCTGCAGGAAAGAGGGATTGATTTCACTCGTCTGCTTTCTGCCCAGGTCTCTTTTACCATTTACTCATATTTCAGAGGCCATTGCCTGAATAAAAAAACACCCTTGAATATATATGTGTGTGTGTGTGTGTGTGTGTGTGTGTGTGTGTGTGTGTGTGTGTGTGTGTGTGTGTGTGTGTGTGTGTTTGTGCGTGCTTAAACAGTTTACAAAGAGCTTTATTGTCTTTCTGATTGCTTATCAAGTCAAGAGGTTGCCATGGTTATCTACATCCTATTCACCTGTGTTTTTGTAATTTACATCTCTCTCTCCATCATCTCTCTATTCACACATTCATTATTCCTCATCCTGTGTGTATCTATAATGATAACTACACAATCTACACAAAATCAACTTTTAAACAGCCACACACACACACACACACACACACACACACACACACACACACACACACACACACACACACACACATTCTGTCAGGGAACATGGGGATAAAAGACCCAAATGCAGGGAAACCAAAATAAAAACAGATTTTATTAACAAAGACACAAAAACCAAACCGCAGACAAAAGAATGTGAACTCGACAAAAGTAAACACAAAACGGAGGGAATAAATATTTAACATACACATAATAATTAAAGCAATAACAAACAGGTGAGTGAGACAAGACAAGTGACAGTAAACACCGTCCCCTGAGTTAGTGTTAGCAGGAGTCCTGACACGCACATTGTTATTTACTTAACACTTTAAATTCTGTACATGACATAAATCCTGAACTCTGAGCTTCAGGTCATTTAATTACAGGAAGTTGTTTATTTCAGCCACAAACTGAAGGTTTTGTTCACCAGTTCAGGCTGAACTCAGTACTTTTCCTGTCACAAACATTTCCACTGTATTTTTCTGCAAAGTTTCACATTTACACCAATAATGTATTTATTGATGTCGATTTGAATAAAATGTTGTGACATGTATACGAGTGTGAATAAACACACAGCTGGAGAGTTTCCTGTTCCACAAAAAGGCCAGTTTGTGTTGCTGCACTGTGTGACAGGTGTGTGTGTGTGTGTGTGTGTGTTTGTGTGTATGTGTGTGTGTGTGTGTGTGTGTGTGTGTGTGTGTGTGTGTGTGTGTGTGTGTGTGTGTGTGTGTGTGTGGAGAAGAAGGACACTTTATACAAAAAGTGAACAGATGAAGAGTGCTGATGCTTCTGTATGCACACTGCCTTTCATCTCACTGTGTGTGTGTGTGTGTGTGTGTGTGTGTGTGTGTGTGTGTGTGTGTGTGTGTGTGTGTGTGTGTGTGTGTGTTTTATATATGTGGCACTCAGACAGATGCTTGAAGCATTGCATTTGTGATACAAGTGTCCTGAAACACCAGAACACACACACACACACACACACACACACACACACACACACACACACACACACACACACAGCATAATAATAAGTCTTTATATGTTTGCTAATGAAAATGCTAATTAAAGATGTGTCTCGGTTTCTAAGACTTTATATAACTGTCTGGAACTCCAGGACTTGGACAAACTGAAGAAATTAGAATGTGTTAGAATGCTGATGTTAGAATGCTGATGTTCTGATCTCCTGCCAGCTGATGCTGTGTTTGTGTGTCCTTCACATCTTGGACTTTACATCACTGTTACCTCACTTCATTCATTGAACTGATATTTATGTATGTAATAATGTCTCTGACTGCAGATCCACTGTGTGTGTGTGAGACCTTCTCAGATTTAGATTTCAGGACACGCCCCTCCCTTTTGTCTGTGTGTCTTTTGTGTGTCAGAGATTTCAGTGTGTCAAACAGAATAAGAACCACATCAGAGACACAGACAGACGAGACGACTGATGTTACAGAAGACAGTTTGCCTGGAAAGCAACAAAACACTGAAAAGCAGTGTGTCCTTGTGATTTGATCAGCCCGTGTTACTGAGCCACACAGATTATTAAAAACCTAAGTGCCTGCTATAAAACCCTGTATGAAGATTGTCAGGGTAATTAGTTCTGCACTGTTCACTCTCTTAACCAGCGGCCTTTACATCCTCGTACAGCAGCTTTAGTCCTGACCTCGGGTCACGTCCTATTTCAATTGGAGAAGCTCATTAAGCTCATAAATGCATGTGTGCTGCTGCTGGACATGGCTAAAGATCAGGAGTGATGATTTGTGGTTGTGTGAGAAGGAAATTAGTCTAAATGCCAAAAACTAAATATTTGTTACTCAACACACTGTTATTTTTGTCAGTCAGACTGTGGAGTATAAACACAATCCTGTAGAGTGTCTCTCATGGGAGTCTCCTGTTGTAGCAGTAGCTACACCTATACTGTAATATACTACACTATACTATAATATACTATACTATACTATACTGTACTATACTATACTATACTATACTATACTATACTATACTATACTATACTATACTA
>NC_062534.1:242016-249516 GCF_022655615.1 Tachysurus fulvidraco
TGGTGTTTAGTTTAGTGTTGTAGCTGCACACGTGTGGTGTTTAGTTAAGTGTTGTAGCTGCACACGTGTGGTGTTTAGTTTAGTGTTGTAGCTGCACACGTGTGGTGTTTAGTGTTGTAGCTGCACACGTGTGGTGTTTAGTTTAGTGTTGCAGCTGCACACGTGTGGTGTTTAGTGTTGTAGCTGCACACGTGTGGTGTTTAGTTTAGTGTTGTAGCTGCACACGTGTGGTGTTTAGTTAAGTGTTGTAGCTGCACACGTGTGGTGTTTAGTTTAGTGTTGTAGCTGCACACGTGTGGTGTTTAGTGTTGTAGCTGCACACGTGTGGTGTTTAGTTTAGTGTTGTAGCTGCACACATGTGGTGTTTAGTGTTGTAGCTGCACACGTGTGGTGTTTAGTTTAGTGTTGTAGCTGCACACGTGTGGTGTTTAGTGTTGTAGCTGCACACATGTGGTGTTTATTTAAATAATGGTATTAAATCCATGCCCTTGTATATTATTATTTTATTTAAAGTGTAAAGAATAAATGAAATATTCAGCTCTCTACAGTGCATACTGACTCTATGTGGATGATGATGATGATGATGATGATGATGATGATGATGATCATGAAGGACTGCTTTATTTCAGCTGTTCAGTAATTATTGATGCATATTCAGAATGATAAATATTTACAGATTTCCTTCTGTTTTAATGATGAAGACATTTGTGTGATTTATGAGCTGTAAGGAGTATTTAACAGAAACGTACACAAAGCTCTGTCTCTTTACTGTTACAGATTATCTGTGGTGCTTTGTGTGGCCTCTGTGCTTCACATCTGGGACATTTATTCATTAAGAGCTTTATAAAGTTTCACATCCTCACTGCAGAGCTTCATCACAGACGGGACTTTAACGTCCTCACTGCAGGAGACAAACTAACCATCGGAAACTAATCACCGTCTCACGAGAAGCTTTTTACATCTACAGCTTTAAAACCTTTGTGTTTCAGTCACAGTTTATATTCTGATCTACAACATTAATATATCATTATACATCACAGTAAAATACTAGAGTTTCATCTTCTCTCTTTTCTATCTGTCTCTTCTCATCATGTCACTGCTGCATCTTCTTCACTTATTACTGACATTAATCACATTTAATTCAGTAAGTCCATCAGTTTCTCTCTCTCTCTTTTATATAAAACATGTTGTGCTGCTAAACACTTCTGTACTCATCCAGTGTGTGTGTCTGTGTATGTGTGTGTGTGTGTGTCTGTGTATGTGTGTGTGTGTCTGTGTGTGTGTCTGTGTGAGTGTGTGTGTCTGTGTATGTGTGTGTGTGTGTCTGTGTGAGTGTGTGTGCGTGTTTGTGTGTGTGTGTGTGTGCGTGTGTCTGTGTGTGTGTCTGTGTGAGTGTGTGTGTATGTGTGTGTGTGTGTGTGTGTGTGTGAGTGTGTGTGTCTGTGTGTGTGTGTGTGTGTGTGTGTGTCTGTGTGTGTGTGTGTGTATGTCTGTGTGTGTGTGTCTGTGTGTGTGTCTGTGTGTGTGTCTGTGTGAGTGTGTGTGTCTGTGTGTGTGTATGTGTGTGTCTGTGTGTGTGTGTGTGTGTGACTGTGTGTGTGTGTGTGTCTGTGTGAGTGTGTGTGTGTGTGTCTGTGTGTGTGTGTGTCTGTCTGTGTGTCTGTGTGTGTGTGTATGTCTGTGTGTGTGTGTCTGTGTGTGTGAGTGTGTGTGTCTGTGTGTGTGTCTGTGTGTGTGTGTGTCTGTGTGAGTGTGTGTGTCTGTGTGAGTCTGTGTGTGTGTGTGTGTGTGTGTGTGTGTGTGTGTGTGTGTGTGTGTGTGCACATCAACCATTCCATCACTGCCAGTTAGACATTGGTGAGATTTTGGGCCGCAGTTAGCCGTTAGCATCCCTGTGGACTCCTCCAGAAAAAAATCAAGCTCTACTCGAGTCGTTAGCGGATTCTGGGATTCAGTCCAGCTCCATTGCCGTTCTAGAGCTGCTCTGCTCCAGAGGCGCTATTTATAAACCTGCGGTATTACTCACATTCCTCATGGCCACGAACACTGACAGGCTTCAGCAGTCTGACAGATTTCACTGCACTGTGCTGCTTATAACGTGCACAGCTACTTGCTAAAGAGCAGCGTATCGCTTGACTGAAAGATGACAACATCTCACAGCATCCAGCAACCTCCAGGAAAAACACACCGATTAGCATTAGCAAGATTTTAAGGTCAGAGCTGAGGGACACTCGACAGTTATAATGACAAACACCATTAATTAGTCATTTAGTAATTACCCACAATGCACTGCAGCTGTACTGTCTGGTTTAACACTGAAAAAGAACACCCAAATAACTAGCCGCTAGCTAGCCATCGATCACATGCTCATCTGTCCGACACACCCCTCTCTCTCACTCAGACACGCCCATTTAAAAGCCCCTCCCACTGTCATTAGAACTTATAGATCCTTTAAACTAAAAGAAGAACAGGGGCATTTCCAGATGGTTGTGTTTGTTCTCTCTTTCTTTCTGTCTCAATCCTGCGCTCCGTCTCAGGGGTCACATCGCCCCTCTTTTCCTTCATAACACAAACAAGGCAAAAGATTTATGACAGAACTTAATTGGGCCTCTTTTGTTTAGATGTTGTGTAATTGACACCGTTGGGATCTGCACGATCATAAATACTCTCATTACTGTCACTTTGGCCAGGATTTATTAGTGCAAGCACACTGAAGTGGAGGATGAAAGGAAAAATGTGTGTGTGTGTGTGTGTGTGTGTGTGTGTGTGTGTGTATGGGTATGGGTATGTGTGTTTGTGTATGTATGTGTGTTTATGTGTGTGTGCTCTATGTGTGTGTATGTGTGTGTAAGTGTGTGTGTGTGTGTATGTGTGTATGTGTATGGGTATGTGTGTGTGTATGTATGTGTGTTTATGTGAGTGTGTACGTCTATGTGTGTGTATGTTTGTGTGTGTGTGTGTGTGTGTGTGTGTGTGTGTGTGTGTTTTAGTGGTCAGTAACATGGTGGGACACGAGAACATTGTCTCTGCCTCCAGTATGAACAGTGCGATTGTGATTTTTTTGAATGATGGAGAGAGAGTGTGCAAACTGAGTCAGAAAGGCGTCGTAGTGACAACAAACTTAAAGTAATTTCTCTCCTCAGTTCCCCGATTAAAAAGGTTATGCTGTCTAATGTCCCTCCTGTTATTCCTGAGGAGATATAAACCAAAGGGCTTTCTGGTGTCTCTCCATTCAGAAAGTCCCCACTTAAACATCTGGTGTCTTTTAGGAAAGTGGCTTTTATGGTATTTAAGGAAGACACAGAAGATCTAAATGCTGTTAAATTCAACATCGATGGTTTCGATTACAGCATCTTTGTATCTTCAGATGCAAAATAAAATGCTTTCACTGGGGTAAAACGGGGCATCTTGTTCGGGCCTGTCCTGAGAGGCAGGGTGACCCCGGTGTTTCTGAGAACGAAGCAGCCGTCTTGGGTTGCCCCCCCCCCGCGGCCGCGGTCCGGCCGGTTTTAAAGAACCAACAAAGAGGAAAAAAGCAGGTAAGGGACAGGTATGGGGTCAGAATTGTTTCGTTATTCTGAATAAATGATCACAATAAATTTATCACACACAATAAATGATCCACAAATAAATATAAAGAGTTTCACAAATATTTTTACAAATTTCACAAAAAGAAATGAAATTCACAAATAAATAAAATGGGATTTGCAAATAAAACATATTTATAAATATATATTTAATTGTATTTATTAGTGAATGTCTTCCTGCTCTTTTGTGGATTTGAAACATTTCTAACGTCAAGACGTGCACAAGAATCCACAAATAGGTGACTCCGCCCACCGCCTACTCCAGCCAATCGGACAACGGTCTCGTGGCGCTGACCAATCGTGGCACGGTCTACCTCCAACCAATCACGTTCTGATTTACTCGCACTATCACAGTGTAATATGTGCTGCAAAATACGATTAAAAAACAAATAAAAACATTAGTCGCGGATTCGAGCCCAATCTGGTAACCCTGTATGGACTGTAGCAGCACTAAGGGTTAGTTCAGTTCTGCTTTCTGTGGAAACGATTTCAGCATCATCAATGGGTCCAGGGGTGGTGTGAAGAGCGAGTAAATCAGAACGTGATTGGCTGGAGTAGGCGGTGGGCGGAGTCACCTATTTGTGGATTCTTGTGCACGTCTTGACGTTAGAAATGTTTCAAATCCACAAATGTACAGAACGCGATTCACTAATGAGCAGGAAGACATTCGCAAATAAATACAATTTATAAATATGTTTTTTATTTGCAAATCCCATTTTATTTATTTGTGAATTTCATTTCTTTTTGTGAAATTTGTAAAAATATTTGTGAAACTCTTTATATTTATTTGTGGATCATAGTGTATTTATTCAGAATAACGAAACAATTCTGACCCCATAGTATTAGATTGTATTACGCTCCGCAGGCTGTACGGAGAAGCACAGGTACGCGCAGCGTGCACGCGCAGTCAGAGCTGGGGGCGTTTATCTATAACGGCAACCAAAAGCAGTGAAATGTCACTATTCTTATTACCAGAGTTGTAGCACAAACTAAATATTAATGCAACATCAATACTAAATAAAAATAACATTTATTAATTTGGTCTTTGTGAATATTAGTTTATTAATGACGTCATTCATCGGACACACTGTTTGTAGAGAATACACACACACATGAACTGATCTGATTCAAGACTGACATCATTACATCATACATAACATTTTGGTGTCCACTTTTACCATTTAATAATACCATAACTTTTGGCTTACTGTGTAGTCATATAATATATAATATAAAACTCTTCTTATTTTAAATTCTCACTGAGGGATAAAACCCCTAAAGATGAAACCCTAGAACTGCCCCTGGTCTTATACCTACTGAAAATCACTGACATTTTACTTTTTACTTTTACTTCAAATACTTAAGTACATTAAATATCAGAAAATGACTTTTGATACTTAAGTACAGTAAATATCAGATACTTTAAGACTTTTACTTCAGTAATATTCTAAAAGGTGACTTTCACTTCTACTGAAGTCTGTTTCTAGTACGATACTTGTACTTTTACTCGAGTCTTGTTTACTACTACTTTACACAACACTGGTGATTATAAGTCACTACACATCACTCAGTGTGGCGTCGCCTTGCTGTTTGCTCACAGTTTTATTCCTTGTTCTTATTCATTTGAAGAGATTTTAAATGGGAGGCTTTTAAAAGTGACTGAGGTGTTAGTTTTATCTGTGTGTTCGCTCACCAACGCAGTGGAGAGGATGAGTTTGTTTAGATAAACTTAATGTTATTGTGAGGGTCCCCTCCTGGAGTGCCAGGGTGAGGGGAGGTGGGCTTTGGGACAGTGTTGGGGAAGCTGCTCTACAGAGTGTGTGTTAAGGTTTAAAATAAGAATAAAGTGAGTGTGAGGGTCGAAACCCCATGGAGACGTGTTGTGGGTTTTAATGCTGATATTAAACCAGAGTGGAGACACTGTACACACCAGCGTTACAAAAAAGAGCTGCCCACCTCCAGTGGGGGATTTTACACTGTATTCTGTCCTTTCTGTTCACACACACAAACACACGACTGTCCTTTCTGTTCACACACACAAACACACAACTGTCCTTTCTGTTCACACACACAAACACACAACTGTCCTTTCTGTTCACACACAAACACACGACTGTCCTTTCTGTTCACACACACACACACACACACACACACACACACACACACACACACACACACAAACACACAACTGTCCTTTCTGTTCACACACACAAACACACGACTGTCCTTTCTGTTCACACACACACACACACACACACACACAAACACACAACTGTCCTTTCTGTTCACACACACAAACACACGACTGTCCTTTCTGTTCACACACACACACACACACACACACACACACACACACACACACACACACACACACACACACACACACACACACACACACACTGTTTTTCATGCTGTTATTCACTGCTCCAGGTTACAGTCAGTCTTTTTAAGGCTTTATTTTACTCCTCAGTCTTTTTAATTCTTGGTGTAAACGTCAGGACAAACAGGTCCAGGTGAAAATGGCGACAAACCTGAGCCCAAAAAACAAGCTCACACAAAACACTGACTGTGACACTGAGTATTTTCTGTTTTAACAACACTGAAAGGAAACTCATCTTTGCACCAGGACTAAAATAATTACTTTTATCTCTGCCCTAATTTAGTGAAATATTTTTATACTTATTTATTTATCTATTTATTTATTTACTTATTTATTGAGTCATTGACTGATTTTTATATGTGAAATAAAGTATTGTAAAAAATAAGAAACCCCCCCCCCCCCCTGTCGGCCTCTCTCTCTCTCTCTCTCTCTCTCTCTCTCTCTCTCTCTCTCTCTCTCTCTCTCACCTCTCTCTCTCACCTCTCTCTCTCTCTCTCTCTCTCTCTCTCTCTCATCTCTCTCTCTCGTCTCTCTCTCATCTCACTCTCAGCTCTCAGCTCTCTTCATCTCTCATCGGTCTGCTCTCTCTCTCTCTCTCTCTCCCTCTCTCTCTCCCTCTAAGGTCTCTCTATTTTTCTCTTTATCGTTTATAGTTTATCATTATTATTAACAGCTGTTGATGTGATGCGGCAGCTTCTGACTGACCGAAACTGTTCTTCCTGAATAAAAGATGAGATAAATGTATCTCAGGTGTGTAGTGTGTGAGAACACAGCACTGTGTCCAAGGCTAATGTTTAATGTTCCACATGGTTAGTTTACTTAGAAGAACATCAGAATGCAGAAGTGTGTTGGATTAGGAGGTTTTCACCCTTGTGTTGATTCCTGACCTGAGAGTTCACTGATGAGATGTTTCTCCTGCAGCACTGTGAGCTCGATCCTAGGTTCTCCACATTAGCATAAACATTAGCATGGATCTTTTCTAAGAACACAGTGTTTATATTGCTGTACATCATCCCAAACTACATGTTCTTTTTTAAATCTCAAGGCCTGTAGAATGAATTCCATCAAACACCAGCATTTGAGATACAGCCCATGCCTTATTCCTCGTCTATTCCTCCCTTACAGCCTCAGCGGATCGATGCGAGCTTCTCCTCGTGCTCTGTAATTCAGCCTGCTCCAAATTCAAGTGCTGATTTTCATCCAGCTAAAATAAAAAAAGCAGCTAAGCTGATGTGAAACACAGTTGAATCAAGGTTATTCTAGTCTATATTATTTCTCCTCCCCTCCGTACTGGAGTCTTCTGTCAAAATGTGTTTGGTTGACCCTCTGTATCGCCAGTGGATCGATGAATAATTCATGCTTTCTGTGTTATTTGTGCATTTGCTTATTTATGAAGGGAGACTATAGAGTGCTGCTACATGGCTCTGTGGTACAGCGGGCGAATGAAGACATGCTGAACTCAGAGAGAGAGAGAGAGAGAGAGAGAGGGAGAGAGAGAGAGAGAGAGAGAAGGTGAGTGTGAGAGTGGGGGAG
>NC_062534.1:254516-257016 GCF_022655615.1 Tachysurus fulvidraco
TTTATAATCCCACTCTCAGTGTGCATAATGATTTATAATCCCACTCTCAGTGTTTATAATGATTTATAATCCCACTATCAGTGTTTATAATGATTTATAATCCCACTCTGTGTTTATAATGTTTTATAATCCCAATATCAGTGTTTATAATGATTTATAATCCCACTCTCAGTGTGTATAATGATTTATAATCCCACTCTCAGTGTTTATAATGATTTATAATCGCACTCTCAGTGTTTATAATGTTTTATAATCCCACTGTCAGTGTTTATAATGATTTACAATCCCACTCTCAGTGTGTATAATGATTTATAATCCCACTCTCAGTGTTTATAATGATTCATAATCGTACTCTCAGTGTTTATAATGATTTATAATCCCACTGTCAGTGTTTATAATGATTTATAATCCCACTCTCAGTGTTTATAATGATTTATAATCCCACTCTCAGTGTTATAATGATTTATAATCGCACTCTCAGTGTTTATAATGATTTATAATCCCACTCTCAGTGTTTATAATGATTTATAATCGCACTCTCAGTGTTTATAATGATTTATAACACTGTCAGTGTTATAATGATTTATAATCCCACTGTCAGTGTGTATAATGATTTATAATCCCACTCTCAGTGTTTATAATGATTTATAATCCCACTCTCAGTGTTATCCAGATGAGGACAAGGTTTTCTTTTCAGTCTGGTTCCTCTTCAGCTTTCTTCCTCATATTGTCTCACCATCATCACCCCTGACCCTAATGTAAGATGTGTACCTGAACCTATTTACTCCTGTACAGGTCTTTTGTGATAAAGCCCATTGTTAGTACAGGAGAATATTTGATGTCTGTAGATTACATCATCTAGTTCATGAACTAAGCAGGTCTTATTAAGTTGAGGTGTTTTTATCTACACAGAATTCAGAAGAGCGAGTTTATGCTCAGACTTTATGACTTCTAGCTTTAAGGAGGTGAAGTTTGGTGAATTTCTGAGTTGGGATGTAAAAGGTTTGAAACTTTGTGTAACTTTGAACGATGTTTTAAACTCGTGGTGTCTTAAGTCTGTAACTTAATAAAGCAGCATTAATGTAGCTAACGTTTGAGATTTAAGCTCTTATGTACGTCGCTCTGGATAAGAGTCTGTCACATGCTGTATGTGTTCTGAGATCTCAGTGCAGTCTGACATCTTGATGGTCCTGGGATGGCACTGAATTTAATAAATAAAACTATGACTAAGTGTCAAACACACACATGAACACACACACATGCACACAAACACACACGTACACACACACACACACATGAACACATGCACACAAACACACACATGCACACAAACACACAAACACACACGTGCACACACACACACACACACACACACACACACAAACACACACGTGCACACACACACACACATGAACACACACACAAACACACACGTGCACACACACACACACACACACACACACACACACACACACACACACACACACACACACACACACACACACAAACACACAAGTGCACACACACACACACATGAACACACACACAAACACACACGTGCACACACACATGCACACACATACATGCAGACACACAAAAATGTGTGTGACGCAGCCAGATTATAAGGTAGAACGAGATAAACACTGAATACATACAGAGTTAGTTATATAAAGGAAAGTTATATAAAAGGAAACAGCAACAATATCCAGTAAAATGACATTTAAATGTTAATTCCAAAGTTAACTTTAGAGACTGGATGTTATACAACACCAAAGTAAACACAACACACACTATATAACGTTACACTATAAACACTACATAAGACCATTTATATTTACATCGTCATTTATTTATCTGATTTATTTATTAATTAGATTCTGATTTGTAAGCCATGTTTCAATCCTGGGATTTGAACTCATACCCTTCTGAAGCATAAGCAGATGAAATCTGTAGTGTGTCAGAGCTTCATGACTAAACATTCAGCTCAGAGAAGGAGCGGATTTTAAACTCACTCTATTTCGTCTGTACAAAACATTTACACAATTTTCAGAACAAAAGCAGACATTTCTCCACATTTCCATTTCCTTTCATTAAACCTTTTTCCTTCAGCACAACCTTTTACAGACGGGAAGAAAAACTCCGTTTCATAAGATCTTCTCCTCAGTGAATATCCGGGGAGAACGTGTAAAAATAAACACGGTAAGATTCAATCTCCTGCTTTATGTGTGTTTTATTCTGTGAATAAAAAAGGAAAACATGCAGCCTTCTTTTTTAGGAAGCGTTCTTTTAGAGGAGTTTTTATTTGCAAGCGTTTTCTCCGCTACATAAAGCCAGCGTCGCCTCGCAGGGTAAATGTTTGTGCTCGTATCAGGGAGCAGGATCGAGCGCGGTGATGACTGATAACATAAACGTCAGCAGAGTGAAAGAAGCTTTTCAGCAGACGTTTTGTACGCGTGTGAAAGCAGAGACGTTTTCCACTGTGTGTGTTTCCAACATGGCA
>NC_062534.1:264516-274516 GCF_022655615.1 Tachysurus fulvidraco
AAATAGAAAAATAAAAGAAAGAAATAGTAACATAGATCTGTAAAATACAATAAGGATAAAAATAAATAAATAAATAAAAACAGATCTGTACAATTAGCAATGAATGGGATGGATTACAGATGAGTATGTTATATATACTGTAGATATATACAGGGCAGATTCTATATTATATATGAGGTGACAGTGTAGTAAAGTAATGTAAAGTGACCAGTGTGCAGAAAGGTCCGTCTGAGCTCCTGGTGTCATGTGTGAGTAATGACTCAATTCCAATTTATTTGCTCAGCACATTTAACAATGGATATTTTCTCAAAGCAGCTTCACAGAACATAAGAAATATAATACACAAGTTCAGGATTAATATCAGACATATTCAATGTGTTTGTAATTTTTCCCAATGAACAAGTCTGAGGTGACTGTGAGGAGGAAAAACTCCCTCAGATGGAAGAAGAAACCTTGAGAGAAACCAGACACAAAAGTGAACCTCATCCTCATTTGGGTGACCCTGGAGGGTGTGATTATAAACTGTTATAAACACCAGAGAGTGTTATTATGAATAATGTCCTTTCTAGAGTCAGATACAGTCTGATACTTGTGCATTGATGAGGAGATTGTTGTTCTCAGAGACCACATGGAGTTGGCATCTCCTCTTCGAATGTCCGAATACTTCATGAAGTGGAGTCCAACTGGAGCTGATCTCTAGATGCCTCAGGATCCTCACATGGTTTGCCTCATCGCAGTGACTCAATACAGACCTAGTTCTAGGTTTACTGTTGGTTGAGGACTCGGATGGACTGTGGGAAGAAGCTCCTCCTCATCCTCTCTGTATTTGCCTTCAGGAAAATGGAAATGTTCTCCCAACTGTAACACAGAAAAGAGTCATTTGTTGGGATGGCTGAGGTCCCTCACGAACCTCCTGGCTTTGGTCCAGCACCATTTGCTGAATTCTGATTAGTCAGAAGAACAAACTGCAGCATATTAATATGCTCGCTCCAATACGTAATCGTTTCCATAGTAACAGCTCCTTCACTGCACAAGCTCCACTGATGAGGAACAGAAGAATAGAATCACTGTAGTGACGTTTTCACGTGAGAAGACGTTTCTGTATCATGGGCCAAAGCTGTAACTTTCTTTAAGTTTACTGAAATTCACAGACTCTAAGAGCTCAAACAGACTCAGGGTTAAAATTCTACCTGTTTTTAAATCACTCTGTTTTTTACTGACGTACTTTGTGATTTTAATCCCGGCCCAATCTGCCATGTCTGTCTTTTTCAATCCCAGAGCAAATGACCTACTGTTTCTCAGCAAACTCGGCTGCTTCTCTCCTCTGAGAAATCTAATCCCGTCTGAATGCGAATGTCTGATTGCCCAAAATGTTTTTACCAAAAGGCGTTGTCTGTTCTGGTCAACGTGAACCACCGTATTAACTCTAGCACACCTGTATTCAGGCTTCTGCTTTCTGCACACAAATAATGGATGTAAATGTGTTTGTTACTCTGAGAAGAAATAAAAATAAAAAAAATCAACAAGAAGAGACAAATAACATAAATTGTTAAGGCTGGCTTCTGTAATATCAGTTTCAGGTAATAAACCTTGTGGTTGTGTATACAATCTTCAAACTGAAACTGAAACGTAGATTCGCTTCAAACAGAAATCAAACCCAAAGTTTCCTCCCGACTCCAGAGTCGTGCCACTTTCTTTTTCGCCGCCATTTTACTATTGATGGGTCATATGACCATACGCCATCCACGCATCCTGGACATGTGGTCTTGTGCAACACCCGCATGTAAAACACAGACACTCCTACCGTAATAAACACAGAGATGTTTGTCCCGTCCGAATACGGCTCTAGATTTTATTTCTAAAAGTAAAGTTGGATTTCTTTTAAAACTCTGATGAAAGTGACTGATTTATATCTGTTAGATTACAGTGATGATTAACACACTGCTGTTAGTCTCAACACTGCAGGAGTTACATACTGTGTAGTAGCAGGGAGAGGAGTTATAACACATTTATAACACATTTATAACAGATCACAAATGCATCAGGGGCACCAAAGAAAATTGGATCTCTTTATCTGCATCTCTTTAACTGGATCTCTTTATCTGGATCTCTTTATCTGGATCTCTTTAACTGGATCTCTTTAACTGGATCTCTTTATCTGGATCTCTTTAACTGGATCTCTTTAATTGGATCTCTTTATCTGGATCTCTTTATCTGGATCTCTTTAACTGGATCTCTTTATCTGGATCTCTTTATCTGGATCTCTTTAACTGGATCTCTTTATCTGGATCTCTTTAATTGGATCTCTTTATCTGGATCTCTTTATCTGGATCTCTTTATCTGGATTTCTTTAATTGGATCTCTTTAACTGGATCTCTTTATCTGGATCTCTTTAACTGGATCTCTTTATCTGGATCTCTTTATCTGGATCTCTTTATCTGGATCTCTTTTTTCTGGATCTCTTTATCTGGATCTCTTTTTCTGGATCTCTTTTTTCTGGATCTCTTTATCTGGATCACTTTTTCTGGATCTCTTTATCTGGATCTCTTTAACTGGATCTCTTTATCTGGATCTCTTTGCAGTGTCTTTCCTCACCTCTGCACCTATAACCAGATCAGGCTTCTGAAATCTTTCATTCCTGAAAATAATAAACTCCTGATGAAGTGAAATCATGTAGATTTATTGATGGTCTTTGTGTCATGTAGTCTCTTCTGTTTCTATTCACTTTTCTGCATTTAAACTCGAGCATAAGAAGCTAGTCACGTTTCTCAGCTTTAATGCGCTTTGACCTCAGGGGCTGTTAATGGAGTCTCAGCTCGTGGTGGGAGATGACTGAGGTCTTTTAGAGACACGTTGTGAAGTTTAGCAAGAGGAAGTGTAGCTCGGGGCGAGAACATTTCCCACCAGGCTCCTAAAGAGTTCTGTGAAGACAAAAGGGAGAAAAGAATCCTGCACAAAACACAAATTAGCACCACCTTCATCTTCCTGCCGTGTGTATGTGTGTCTGTGTGTGTATGTGTGGGGGGGGGGGGGTGTTTGTGTGTCTCTGTGTGTGTGAGAGCTCCATCAGAACATAATCCTGACTGAAATTTTTACTAAATCAGTAATAAACCTCAGCTGCAGTAAATAATTAGCATGTTCTATTAGCTAGCATAAACAATTAGCATGTTCTATTCATTTTATTCTTTCACTGCTAAAAAAAAAGTTCCGTATTGCGCGATATGCTATATGATGCGTCACACTCCGTTTATTTCAGTTTGCTAGCATAACGTTCACTCTGTGCTAGTTTATAATTTTATGTTACAAAGGTTGGTTCATTCAGCTCGGTTGGTTCATGCTAAAATGAAACTTTTTGCACTTTTATTTAACAGAACAATGTTGTTGTTTGCATCATTAGCACTAGCATTAGCATATTTAGCACTACTAGCGGTAAAATGAGCTACATCGCACAGAAGAAGTGAGAGGGTTTTGAGATGGCAGGAAAACTCTGACGTGAAATGATTTAATCAGCAGATAAAGAACTGAATGTAGAGAAGTGAAAGTGTAACCGTGTGGCTTTGTCCTTGTTCATTAAAGCAGCAATGTGTGTGTTTGTGTGAGTGTTAGCACCCTCTTCTGCCTCTGAGCTGAATTACAGCTACAGTGAAAACTTGGAATTGGGGCCTTTATTATCACCATATATACATTACAGTCAAATTATATTCTTCTCATATTCCAACTGAGGAGGTTGTGTTTGGAGCAGCTATGATACACACCCCTGGGGCAGGAGGTTTCAGCGCCTCAGCATTGGAAGCTTGTTAGTTAGTTAGTTAGTTAGTTAGTTAGTTAGTTAGTTAGTTAGTTAGTTCATATGACCTTCACACATATAAAGGTTTATATTTTTTAAAGTTTATGAATTCACATTTTCATCTGGATAAATTCTGATTTTAGCCAAGGAGCAAAAACCTGAAGCGTTTACACACGAAACTGTTCTGTATTCATTCTCTTTTAAAGTTATTAAAGTTTATATTGTTGATCTTTCTGCCTGTTGTTCTTGTAGAGAGGAAGAGTTCAGTCCAGGAGGAGATGTGTTCCACATGAAGGAGATCAGGCCTGTAGTTTAACACCTGAGCTTCTGCACTTGATGCTAATGAAGCTAATAATTGGTGAAAGCTGAGAGCCAGCAGTTTAGCATCAAAATCATCATTTCAAATTCTTCACATTTAGAAACAGTGAAAAGATCAAAGATGACGTTCAGATAAACAGAAAACATTGAATTACAATAATATTAAATAAAAGTAATAATATTCGGAAACATGAGAAAACGAGTTACTGTGAAATGAAAATGTCACAAAGGCTCGCGGCTTGTTGTGCGGTTTATGGATGGAGGGAGAGAGAGAGAGAGAGAGAGAGGGAGAGAGAGGGAGAGAGAGTCTATGATCTAAATGGATGCAGAATCTCATATTTCATAGCTGCCTTCTCTAATTTCGGATTTATGATAGCTTAATTGAATTGTGTGTGTGTGTGTGTGTGTGTGTGTGTGTGTGTGTGTGTGTACTAGTGTGGATGGATGGGGTTGGGATGAGATAAGCCGAGAGGAAATGCAGGATGTGATGAGAAATGTGTTTCGTTCCACACAAGGTCATGTGACTGCAGAAATTAGACTAATTGTCCAGGAGAAGAGAACCGACTTCATTCTGTGTCTCACATCATCGCACTCGCATAAACCTCAGCACAACCTCAACACAGGTGTGTGTGTGTGTGTCTGTGTGTGGTGTGTGTCTGTGTGTGGTGTGTGTCTGTGTGTGTGGTGTCCGTTTGTGTGTACTGTATGTATGCGTGTGTGTTTAGTGTGTGTGTGTGTGTGTGTGAGTTTTTGTGTATGTATGCATGTGTGTGTATGAGTCTGTGTGTTTCTGTATGTGACATATGCGTTTGTGTGGTGTGTCTGTGTGTGTGTACATATACGTGTGTGTGTCTCTGTGTGTGTATGTATACATCTGTGTGTGTGTTTGTGTCTGTGTTTGTGTGTCTGTGTCTGTGTGTGTGTGTGTGTGTGTGTGTGTGTGTGTGTGTGTGTGTGTGTGTGTGTGTGTGTGTAAAG
This sequence comes from Tachysurus fulvidraco, assembly GCF_022655615.1. Taxonomy (NCBI): domain Eukaryota; kingdom Metazoa; phylum Chordata; class Actinopteri; order Siluriformes; family Bagridae; genus Tachysurus; species Tachysurus fulvidraco. Next base: position 269,600 of record NC_062534.1, read on the forward strand.
AAGTGACATTTGTTTAAACCTCTGTGTCCCTGTGTGATTACAGCAGCGCTGCACTTTTCCTACTGTACACTAATGTAATGAACAGTAATGTAATTCCTCGGCTGCTCATTCAGAGAGATTAAACATATTTTACTCCATTCTGACTCGAGGATCAATCTATTGTGACATTTAATATTCATCTCTTACCTGCTGTGTCAAAACAACATGAAATTGGCTTTAATTGAATCAGAGCCGAGTCTAAGTCTGGAGAAACACACAAATGTTCACACACACACAAGCTTTTTTTTCATAATTAACAAGTTAATAACAGCTGCAAACCTGGAGCAGGCATCAGTGTGTGTGTGTGTGTGTGTGTGTGTGTGTGTGTGGGTGTGTGTGGGTGTGTGTGTGTGTGTGTGTGTGTGTGTGTGAGTCACTCATTTACATCAGATGACTTCTGAGCACAAAATCTGTAATGTCTCTTAATGATAAATGTTCAGTGTTGAGTTTTCAATGATTGTAAATTGCACTTAATCCTGCTATTGTTCCTGCTCTGTCCTTCTCTCTCTCTCTCTCTCTCTCTCTCTCTCTCTCTCTCTCTCTCTCTCTCTCTCTCTGGTTCTGTTTCTACTCATACACATATGTGTAAAAGTCAGAGAAAACACACACACACACACACACACACACACACACACACACACACACACACACACACACACACAATTTCTTAAAATCCAATAAAGGCCTGAATCCCACTGATGATGACGTTGTGTGCTGTTTTGAATAATCTGATAGCTGTTCAAATCAGAGAGAGAAAGACAGGAAATATAAACACAATTAGGGAAAGATATACTGAGTAAAAATGAAAGAGACACAGAGAGAGAAAGTGTGTGTGTGTGTGTGTGTGTGTGTGTGTGTGTGTGTGTGTGTGTGTGTGTGTGTGTGTGTGTGCTAAGCAGTCAGCACACCTCACCTGTCTCACTTTTCTCATCTCATCCTCTGTTCAGCAAAGAACATGAACAGGAGCAGTTGAGTAACCGTAACCGTGGTGATGATGGTCTGTTTGGCCTGAAATAGAACTAACACTGAGCGGTGTCTCTGGACCAATCAGAGCACAGTGTTAAATGTGAGTGATATATCGGTGATGTGGTAAAGCAGTCGACACACTGCTTGTTCCTGTGCACTAAAACACTTCCTGCTTCTCTCTGCAAACAGGGCGGAGTCTGGAACCTGCGCGGCCCGGTTCTTATAGAGAAAGGTCATTTTTTTCCTGCGTATCCAAATTAAAGCGGTTGCATTAAAAAGACAGGAGGCAAAAAGCGCAGCAATCGATTCTCAGCTAAAGTTGACAAATGGAGGCTGGTTTTGCTTTTATTCACGGGGAAACAGAGAGGACATTCGTCAAGCTGCAGAGAAAAGTGTGTGAAAAAGGGGGCACGGCTGTCTGGGCAGCACTTTCAGCTAATTAACACACACACACACACACACACACACACACACACACACACACACACACACACACACACACACACACACACACACTCCCTGACATACTGTTATCATATGCCGTTGCTAATCCGGATGGAGAAGAAGTTATCTTTGAAATTAATTACACCAATAACAGGGCCGGCCTGCAGCACCAATAAACAGGATAATTAGGAAAAGCAATCAAGCTCTTATTAGATTCCTGGGGACAATCGGACAAGTCCACTCACCAAGAGAAGCTCTAAAGGACAAAGCAAGAAAGAAAAACAAAGAAAGAAAACAAGACCTAAAGACTAATCATAAAAAAATCCCTCCAGATTGCCAAAGCTGATGTCAGTTGTCCGATCACAGTAGAGAATTCCTCCAAAATCCAGAGTGCAATTAAAACAAATCCACTAATGTATGTAGATTTAATCAATTAACACATGACTTATAGATTAACCTCAGTGCTTAAAGGAATTAGTAAAATGTAATGGATTTGACTTGCCAGTGAATTAAGGCTCGTTATTCAGACAACGAGTTCCTCAGTGTGGTCAGAAGAACCCTAATGAGAACCTGATTAGTCAGTTATTCTGACCAGCAGCTAAATCTGTGCTAATTAGTGTGTGTATAGAATTTATACAGATATTACACGAGTGTGATTCTGTAACAGCGACTCTGACGGTCACAGATTCATCTTAATGCTCTAACACAAAACTTCTCACACTCTTTCTAACCAAAAACTCGTTCTTGATATGGTGCAGTTTTGTTTCTCTACATCTTCAGGACAGAGTTTACACTTCTTTGTGTTTCTCATAAACAAGCTGAGATTTATTTTCTCTAGAAGAGAGAATAAAGAGAGAGAATAAAGAGAGAGAATAAAGAGAGAGAATAAAGAGAGAGAATAAAGAGAGAGAATAAAGAGAGAGAGAGAGTAAAGAGAGACTGCTGAGGAGATGAGTGTTTAGAGCTGAGAGAACACAACACACTACAGGAAGTCACTCACTTCATCAACACAACTAGAAACAGATGAAAGTCATTTATTAATTTATTCGTGTTCAGTGCTGATGCTGTGTTGATTGTGTTGATTTTAGTGCTCAGTGTGTACATTAGAGTAAAGCATCCTGAACACACACCACACCTTTATCTCCACACACATCAGTAACTCAGCAGTCAGCAATCAGAAAGGAAATAAAATAAAATTCTCCTGCTGAAAGCTGCAGTGTGTGAAACAGGAACTCGCTCCTGCTGTCAGTTCATATCACATCCACCTCCTTCTATTAAGCTTCACACTGAGGTCATGTAGAGGAACTTTAACCCTGCAGATCTGAACGTGGTTGAAACACGACTAATGGAACACAAGAGTGCAGGTAATGTAAGGTCTGCAGGTCTGTAATGCTGAACTCACTGCGTGCTTTATTCTCATTAGAAGAAAAGTAAATGTATTTCGTGTTAATGTAGTGTTAATGTAGTGTTAATGTAGTGTTAGTGAAGTGTTAATGTGATGTTAGTGTGGTGTTAGTGTAGTGTTAATGTGGTGTTAATGTAATGTTAGTGTAGTGTTAATGTGGTGTTAGTGTGGTGTTAGTGTAGTGTTAGTGTAATGTTAATGTGGTGTTAGTGTAGTATTAATGTAGTGTTAATGTAGTGTTAATGTGGTGTAAATGTAGTGTTAATGTGGTGTTAATGTAGTGTTAATGTAGTGTTAATGTGGTGTTAATGTGGTGTTAGTGTAGTGTTAATGTAGTGTTAATGTAGTGTTAATGTAGTGTTAATGTAGTGTTAATGTAGTGTTAATGTGGTGTTAATGTAGTGTTAATGTAGTGTTAATGTGGTGTTAATGTGGTGTTAATGTAGTGTTAATGTAGTGTTACTGTGGTGTTAGTGTAGTGTTAATGTGGTGTTAGTGTAGTGTTAATGCAGTGTTAATGTGGTGTTAGTGTAGTATTAATGTAGTATTAATGTAGTGTTAGTGTAGTGTTAATGTGGTGTTAGTGTAGTATTAATGTAGTATTAATGTGGTGTTAATGTAGTGTTAATGTGGTGTTAATGTGGTGTTAGTGTAGTGTTAATGTGGTGTTAGTGTAGTGTTGATGTAGTGTTAATGTGGTGTTAGTGTGGTGTTAGTGTAGTGTTAATGTAGTGTTAATGTGGTGTTAGTGTAGTGTTAATGTGGTGTTAGTGTACTGTTAATGTAGTGTGAATGTAGTGTTAGTGTAGTGTTAAAGTAGTGCTAGTGTAGTGTTAATGTGGTGTTAGTGTACTGTTAGTGTAGTGTTAGTGTAGTGTTAATGTAGTGTTAGTGTAGTGTTAATGAAGTGTTAGTGTAGTGTTAATGTAATGTGAATGTGGTTTTAATGTAGTGTTAATGTGGTGTTAGTGTAGTGTTAGTGTAGTGTTAATGTAGTGTTAGTGTAGTGTTAATGTAGTGTTAATGTGGTGTTAGTGTAGTGTTAATGTGGTGTTAGTGTAGTGTTAATGTAGTGTTAATGTGGTGTTAGTGTAGTGTTAATGTAGTGTTAATGTAGTGTTAATGTGGTGTTAGTGTACTGTTAATGTAGTGTTAGTGTAGTGTTAGTGTAGTGTTAATGTGGTGTTAGTGTACTGTTAGTGTAGTGTTAATGTAGTGTTAGTGTAGTGTTAATGAAGTGTTAGTGTAGTGTTAATGTAATGTGAATGTGGTGTTAATGTAGTGTTAATGTGGTGTTAGTGTAGTGTTAGTGTAGTGTTAATGTAGTGTTAGTGTAGTGTTAATGTAATGTGAATGTGGTGTTAATGTAGTGTTAATGTGGTGTTAGTGTAGTGTTAGTGTAGTGTTAGTGTAGTGTTAATGTAGTGTTAGTGTAGTGTTAATGAAGTGTTAGTGTAGTGTTAATGTAATGTGAATGTGGTGTTAATGTAGTGTTAATGTGGTGTTAGTGTAGTGTTAGTGTAGTGTTAATGTAGTGTTAATGTAGTGTTAGTGTAGTGTTAATGTAATGTGAATGTGGTGTTAATGTAGTGTTAATGTGGTGTTAGTGTAGTGTTAGTGTAGTGTTAGTGTAGTGTTAATGTAGTGTTAGTGTAGTGTTAATGCAGTGTTAATGTAGTGTCCTGGGCAGCGGCAGCTCTCTGGTTGCTTCTCATTAATCTCTGCTTATTTCCTTTCTGGTGAAAATATAAGACAGAATTTAAACAGCAGTCCCAATTAACCACAAACACCTAAATGCCCCAATAAACACACAACACTTAGCAAAGTGACAGCGACTTCATTATAACACCACATGTTTTTATTCTGTCTCTCACTCTCTGCTTTTATCTCTCCATCGGCAAGAGTCTCTGTGACACTGACGATGAAGGTGAAGGTGAGGATGATGAAGAGGGGAGGAGGAAGAGGGCTTGATGTTCTTCACCATTCTCCATACTGTGAGTAAATCACAACAAAGAAATAAACCAATTTGTGTCAAACTGTTCTCAGTTACACACGTTGTGAGA
>NC_062534.1:279516-284516 GCF_022655615.1 Tachysurus fulvidraco
TACATTACCTGGTTTGTATCTTGTATCAAAACAAACTTAAATTATACTCAGTGTTAATTAATTAATTCATTTAAACAGCATGAGATTGCCCCAGTGTCTTCTGGGAAATTCTACACCTGCCTCGATCCCTCATACAACAAACTTCAACCGCATTGTAAAAGTAATGGTGCCCAATTTCACACACACTGTATGTACAGCGCTTCCTCTTCCTTCTCCTCCGTTCAATTGGCAGTGAACCTTCAGGGATCTGCTTTTTAAAAAAGCAAGCGTTTTCTGGTTCTTAATTAACACGGTCTCCACGGGGAGGATGTGTGTGTCGAGCAGATGGCACGGGCTAGCATGGGCGAGATGAAAAATGCTAATTTGTGAAATGTGGCTAAAACCACCTGATCGGAGTTCTCATTAGGAAGCAGTTTGAGTTCGTCTCTGAAGGCATAATCTCACCCGAGCACACACACCTTCCCTCTTGGCACTATTTTAATTCTCACACTCTCTCTTTCCACCCACACACACACACACACACACACACACACACACACACTTTATGATTCATTCCGGTAGTGGAAAGTGACAGACTGTTATGTTCAGGTCTCTGAGTTTTATCTCATGTGGATCATAAATAGATGTAGTGAGAAAGTGATGGTCAGTGTTGTGTGTTTGCCTTAAATATGATCACATTTGCTCTGGAACTCATTAGCATTTGAGTCCACTTTAGGACGTTTAGGACGTGATGTTGAGTCCACTTTAGGACGTTTAGGACGTGATGTTGAGTCCACTTTAGGACGTTTAGGACGTGATGTTGAGTCCACTTTAGGACGTTTAGGACGTGATGTTGAGTCCACTTTAGGACGTTTAGGACGTGATGTTGAGTCCACTTTAGGACGTTTAGGACGTGATGTTGAGTCCACTTTAGGACGTTTAGGACGTGATGTTGAGTCCACTTTAGGACGTTTAGGACGTGATGTTGAGTCCACTTTAGGACGTTTAGGACGTGATGTTGAGTCCACTTTAGGACGTTTAGGACGTGATGTTGAGTCCACTTTAGGACGTTTAGGACGTGATGTTGAGTCCACTTTAGGACGTTTAGGACGTGATGTTGAGTCCACTTTAGGACGTTTAGGACGTGATGTTATAGACTATGTATAAATAGTTTATAACATGCTGACAGTATAGTGTACAGTAATGACAGTACAGTGTAAAGCATAAAGCTGCATAAAGACATACAGATTCCACAGTGTGAGAGAGAAAATGACGAGACCGGAATAAATATTGTATTGTGCAATGTGACGAGTGTGAATACACAATAAATACACTATACAGCCAAAAGGTAACACAAACTCAGAATCACACAGTTTTACAGAACGTCTCTGTGTGTAGTTGTAGTGTGTACTCTAAAGTCCAACATGACAATGTCTATGTGTACAAAGTAGGTCCATGAATACATGATGTGTTAAGCTGTAAAGTGTGTGTGTGTGTGTGTGTGTGTGTGTGTGTGTGTGTGTGTGTGTGTGTGTGTGTGTGTGTGAGTGTGTGTGTGTGTGTGTGTGTGTGTGTGTGTGTGTGAGTGTGAGTGTGTGTGTGTGTGTGTGTGTGTGTGTGTGTGTGTGTGTGTGTGTGTGTGTGTGTGTGAGTGTTTGTGTGAGTGTGTGTGTGTGTGTGTGAGAGTGAGTGTGTGTGTGTGCTGTGAATAAATCCAGTGACTGATTTCTAATGAAGTTAGGAGAGACTGAGAGTAAAATGGAGCAGAAGAACGATAGCAGCGACATTAACAGACCAGTCTTCTACATTAACAGACCAGTCTTCTACATTAACAGACCAGTCTTCTACATTAACAGACCAGTCTTCTACATTAACAGACCAGTCTTCTACATTAACAGACCAGTCTTCTACATTAACAGACCAGTCTTCTACACTTTCTTCACTTTCTTTATTTCTTTTTCTCTTTTAAAGTTTCAGTAAATAAAACTTCAGAAACTGACGACTGCGGCGCCTCGTGGTGTCAGTGGCATTTAACTCTGGACACTTGCACAACGTCAGCAGCTTTATTTTTCCTTCTTTTCCTTCTTGCATATAAAATATAAAAAACACCACCCACAAAGTAAAACACAGCATGTTTAGTTCCTGCAACTATGTGAGAAAGTAGGCAGAGAAATCTTTTATTTAGTGGTCAGAAGTACAGCGAGGGGGAAGTCAGCATGCTGAGAGCAGCTCTTTTCATTAAACCCAGTGTAAAGATGTTAAGGAAGCAAACAAACTACAATCTTCAACAACCTTTGAATTAAAGAACTGAAGATGAGGAAGAATTGAGGAAGATCCAAAAACGTGACCCTGAGGTGAGCGTTCAGTCTGGATTACACACGTGTAAAGCGTGAGCAGGACCAGGAGCAAACATCTCCGTGATTTCACTCCACTTCCTCCTCATTTCCTTTGACACACCACTGCACCGCTCTTCTTGCGGTTCTCCGTCCATTTCCTGCTTATTTTAATGAGCCGAGGACGTCTGGTGTTTAATCTGTTCCTCCTCCACATTTTAGCCGCTGCTGCAGTGAAAACACCTTAACAAGCAGTCGCTTCACTTTTACTCCAGCTGTACAGTGATGATTAAAGCTGTGTGAACACCATGAACCTGAAAGCACCCAGGAAGCAAAAAAATGTACAGATGAAGATGATGACAAAACAAATCAGAACGCTGGTGCGGTGTGTTCGGGTCTCACACATGCATCAGAATAAAAGGCAGACATGCGAGAATGTCTCAGTGCATTTCTAAAATGAATCGAATCTGAATCGACTCTCCTTCAGGAAGTGAATCACACTTTGTGTTGTTTTGTTGTAGATCTTGTGAGCTGCTAAACTAAGAACAGAGATAACACAGAGTTCTTCATGTGTCCTGGAGATTTTTGCTCTTGACCAGTTCCCACCCACCAGTCAGCTTTCTCCCATCAAACGACAGCTAGAATCCGGCGAGATGAAGACAATCTCATGCTTCCATCAGGACACAGGAACAGGACCACATCAGGACCACACCACAAGCTGCTGCTGCATCACAGCGTGGCGTAACACACACTCAGACGAAAGCACTATCAGCTCTCTTCCACATACACCAGCTCCATGACTGGCTCTTGTTGCTGTGATTGACAGATGAGACAGCGTATGCCCCGCCCCCTGGTCACAGACGACTGTGTGAGGATTCAAACTCATAATGTTCTGCTCAAACTCTGTTGTAGATTTTAATTCCATCAAAAGTCTTTTACATTTGTTAGTTAGTTTAATCGTGTGTTGTGTGAAAACTGCAAAAACAATCAAACAGCAAACAAACCAAAGTTATAAAAGATTTATCCAAAAGTTTCACAGAGAAAGAAAGGTGAAGAGAAGTGAAGTGAACGTTCTGTGTAACCTGAACCCATTCTGACGACGGAGTGAGACGGAGGGCAGAGAGATGTGTGACACAAATATGTTCATCTGTATAAAGATTCTTCATTAACAGTTTAATTGTGTAAAGAATTTTTATTTTAAATAATTATTCTTATGTTTTATCTTTTTCCTTTTTCTACAGTTCTTTTTTATTCTTTCATATGCTAATTTTTTTCTTTTACTCTCTCTCTCTCTCTCTCTCTCTCTCTCTCTCTCTCTCAGTATTCATTACTGTCACACTTCCACTTCTTTTCATTTACGTTTTTATTATTTCTGTTCTCTCTTTCATTCTTTCCTGCCTTCCGCAACTTTTCTTTCTTTCTTTCTTTCTTTCTTTCTTTCTTTCTTTCTTTCTTTCTTTCTTTCTTTCTTTCTTTCTTTTCCCTCCATCACTCTCAGCTCTGTGGACACACTCCCGAATATTTGAGGAAATAAAACACTCGTCTTATCCTTTAAGTCTTTAAATAGTAAAGAAAGTGCAGTAAAGGTTCTTCACTCCGCTCTGGTTCTAACAGGTGAGAGAACGTCCCACATACACACACACACAAACACACACACACACACACACACAAACACACACACACACACACACACACACACACACACACACACACACACACACACACATACACACACACACACAAACACACACACACACACACACACACACACACAAACACACACACACACACACACACACACACACACACACACACACACACACACAATCACACAGTCAGCACTTTGAGAGCAGGTGAAATGCTGAAAGTGTGGAATGCAGTTAGGATACAGGCCTGAGATCAGTTCTGCAGTCAGACAGCTGAGTTGTGATTTCTGCACAGAAACTTCTCTTATTCAGCACTGAGCTCCATCTGACCCTCATTTATTCTCACTCCACTTTTAGAAACACAGCGACACACAGCTTGAGGAACACACCTGGCTGTGCTGCATTTATTCTGGAGAAAAACGAACATCTGTTTTCTTCTTTCTCCTGTGGAGCAAAGAGGGATGATGGAGAGAGAGAGAGAGAGAGAGAGAGAGAGAGAGAGAGAGAGAGAAGTGAAAGGTGTTTCCTGCTCAGCTTCTTTTCTCTTTCTCTTTACTGTGAACAACAGAGCAGAAAACAACTTTTCACAGCCGACTGACGACGGGATCTCTTTGTGTCACGTCTCACACACACACACACACACACACACACACACACACACACACACACACACACACACACACACACACACACACAGAGATCATGGCAATCCCCTTGCTTTCATTTCACCCACTGATCAGTTGTCATGGAAGTCAAGCCTCCTGTCTGTCTGCCTCTTGCTGGCTTTTTCCTCTCTGTCAGACTCGCTCGTCTTTGCCAAGAAGAGAAGACAAATTCAGCAGATTGACTGCTCTGAGCTGCCAGGCCGCTAATCCGCACTTGGACTGCGATCGCTTTTCTTTTGCACTACTGTAAATGTGTCGCTGCGGTTTCTGGCTTGTTTGTAGTGTAAAACATTTGTTAGCTGCGGACTTAAATTCCAGGGCTGGGCTTTGATCCCGGACCAGAAAGTGTGGCGTTCGGTTTTCTTATCTTCCCTCGC
>NC_062534.1:292016-294516 GCF_022655615.1 Tachysurus fulvidraco
TCTCTCTCGCTTCCTTACTGTTCATGTAAAGACTCGTCCAAATCCCAGCACTAATTAAGCCTCTGAGCAGGAATGAGTGATCACACGCAGGTTATTAGCATTCAGCATGTGGAGAACTTTAGAACTTTAAAATAATGTTATAGCTGCGTTCACTCGGCACGTCGCAGGTCAGTAGGGGATGAGTTCAGTTACATTTGTTAGTCAATTCAGCCAAGAAGCAACATAATCCTCAATTTATACCTGTTTTATATAAAATACTGCTGTTACACACACACACACACACACACACACACACACACACACACACACACACACACACACACACACACACACACACACACACACACACACAAACACACACATTACATTTTAATGTTACTATGTTAACCACAATAACAGGTCTGTCTATCTGTCTGTTAAGCAATGTGCTGTCTTGGCCTGAGCGGGGTCAATGCTCCAAGATAGGGCTGTCAGGACTAGTCTCTAGCTCGCGCGCGCAAGCGGAGGAGCGCAGCGACGAAAACAAACCAAACGAGGGAGAGAGACAGCCGAGAGGCGGCGAAGAGAGAGCCGAGAGAGAGAGAAGGGAGACAGAGCCAAAAGAGCGCGAGCATAAAAAAACAAAAAAAGCAAAAGGTCCAAAAAAAACCTAGAAGAGCAAAATCAAACCAAAAAACATAACAAGAGAGAAGAGACGAAAACAGTACGAGAGAACAAAGAGAAAGAGCTATAAAGCCAAGAGGAGAGAAACAAAAATCCAAGAGCTGAAAGAGAGGAGAAAGAGAGAGAGAAAGAGAGAGAGGAAATAAAGATAAGATATCTAGTTTGGAAAAGATATAGAGTATAGAGATAGAGATAGACATATAATATAGACGTTTGCCTCTCTCTCTCCCTCTCTCTCTCTCTTGCCCTCTCTCTCTCTCTCTCTCTCTCTCCCTCTCTCTCTCTCTCTCTCTCTCTCTCTCTCTCTCTCTCATTAGTTGAGTGTGAAACTTTGTAAACTTTCACTTGGTTTGTTTCAGTGGAGCTTCAGCAGTTGTGGTTCTGCCTCCTGGCCTCTTTTCTGCTCTCCTCACTTCCTGTCTGAGGTTGGAGGTGTTTAAGCTTCGTTGAGTTCGATCTTGGCCTCCACCTTATCGTCCTGGGGCACATTTTCCCTGAGGAACATCCTTCAGAGCAGCTTGGCACGCTCTCCTGAGACGAGGAAAAGAAACAGAGGAGCTGTGAGTGTTGATCTTCTCCACGTTTAAGCTGAATAACCCTCCTGACTCCCGTCGGCTCCTGAACTCACTGCTACGTGCACGTTATGCTTCATCAGTACATTATTAACACAAAGAAAAACATGAAACTCGTCATTGTGGTAAGTTTTGTGCACTTCCTTAAAAAAATCCTGAAAATTCAGAGAAAATGATATTTTTTAGTGATGTTACTTTACATTAATGAGAACATTTTATCAGCTAAACATCTCGATAACAACAGCCTACACATCATCCTCAGCCTCTTCCTTTCTGTCTCAGCCTCAGATGACAAACTGAAATAATAAATTGTACCTTTCTCGTCCTGCATAAGCGCTTGATTCGATCCCATGCTGCAATTTGGACACAAAACTCCAGATTAGACCCAAATAAACCCTCTTTTTCTGACTCACACGGCCCTCAGACGCTCTTTTACTTCCTCTCTTATCAGTTGACACCAGAAAAGGGTTTTGTCGATGTGCCGCGTGCTCTTCCACAAAAGCTGAAGCCGTCGCTAACAAAGCTGCTTTTTCAGAGAGACAGAAATGTAGAAAGTCCAAATGTTTTTAGTGTTAAATTCCGTCCTACGTTTACAGAGCGATAAATCAGCTGGACATCATGAGAGGAAGTGAAGTAAAGGTCAGAGACACGTTAAGGTTCTGTAGAGGAGAAGTGACGGTTAGTGAAGGTCAGTGTGTGTGACACTGTTATAGACCTGATTTATATTTTTTATTCTATTGTTAAATTTTATTTCCTGTCTTTATTTTAAGTGTTATTTCTTCTCTAACCGCAGCTGAGTTTCTCCCTCGTTCTCAGACTGCGGCTGTTGTCGGTGTTTATTTTCTAATCACACTGCGCTCAGACGATCAGGCCTCAAATGGGACGTTGTATTTCCGTGACTGACAGTCTGTTCTAATCGGCCGTGTTGTTTTTAACGCCTGAGGAGAACTTACACCATTTTTCTTCTCCAATTCGTCTTCCTCACTGTTTATTCCTCCGTGTTAACATGTCAAAAACAAGCTGCGCTCTGATCTTTTCCCCCAGTTCCATTTTGCAAGTGTGAAATTAGTCGAGTCTGCCAGCTCTGACAGCCAGAGAGTCCGCAATCAGCAAAAAAACACCGCTGAGCAATTTATTCCTCCCTCTGATCGCCTCTGATACGCTACCATTGCCTTCCAATGTGATTAACAGAGGAGGAGAGGAACGAAAGAAAGAAAGAAAGAAAGAAAGAAAGAAAGAAAGATTATCAAAAGGTGTGTGTGTGT
>NC_062534.1:298962-316462 GCF_022655615.1 Tachysurus fulvidraco
CACACACACACACACACACACACACACACACACACACACACACACACACACACACACAAACACACACTGCGGGGAATTCCCTGAGGACAGCCGGACTCTCCTGACCATCTCACTTTGCCACTGAAAGGTTTAAATGTCACAGAGAGACAGTTTTTGCTTTCAGGCTCCTGCTCTGTGGATTTATTCCTCATCAATCAGAACCCAGGCCTAAAGGGCGCCAGTATTTATTTTTGTCAGAAGGTGAGACCAAATGTATCTCCCCACAGGGGTGATTCGTCACGCAGGAGGTACAGAAGACACAGAAATGGTACGAACTGCATTGGTTTAGAAGAGAACAAGGACAAGATAAACAATTGAGACAAAGAAAAAAAATATAAAGATATTAAACCTGATGTCGTGGTTACGCTGGAATCAACACTACATCAAGTACACGAGCAACTACCCATCTGCCCCATGTCACATGTCCACCTGGTAGAGCGGATCAGCTGCTCTACTGAACTTATTTAACTAGTCCTGGTTGTGGTTGTCGTGTCCCAGACGTGTCCCAGGCGTGTCCCAGGCGTGTCCCAGGCGTGTCCCAGGCGTGTCCCAGGCGTGTCCCAGACGTGTCCCAGACGTGTCCCAGACGTGTCCCAGACATGTCCCAGGCGTGTCCCAGGCGTGTCCCAGGCGTGTCCCAGACGTGTCACTCTCTGTGTCTTGCTTTTAAAGTTTCAGGTTGTTTCTTTATAATTTTATTAAATAAATAAACCACATCAACAAGAAGCAACAGATACAGACGGGTCAAAATCTCATTAGGTCTGAAAAATGTGACTGTGATGATTACAGATTGATGAAAACCCCGAGGATCAGATGCTACACAAGCTGCAAACTGAACTGAACGTCTTGTAAATATAAAGTATAAATCCTGAGTCGGTCTGCGTTAACACTGCGGCTTTCCTCGTTGTGAAGAAACTGCAGCTTTGAACCATCAGATAATCAGATGAGACATTAAAGGCAGTAACTCATAATTAAATTAGTGATTTCTGTACCGCTGGTCAGATCATAACTAATTCTCATCCAATTAACACGGCTTTGTGTTCAGACCCAACGGACAGACAGTGCAGAGTCACGCTAATTAACACTGTCCCACTTTATTTCCCTTCAGGTCGCTAAAGTTCCTCTGAGACTCACCACATCACATCATTCACACACACACACACACACACACACACACACACACACACACACACACACACACACACACACACACGTCTTGTGTGTTCCCCTTAATTCTCTCTGTGATGTAGGAGTGAGGAACCTGAAGCAGACGGATCAGATCATCATCAGTGCTTTTGTTTTGGAGATAAAAACCTGATCAGCACATTTCTGTGTTTCTCTTCCTCTTTTAGTACAAGAGTGAAGAAAGGAGGACAAAATCAGATCAAATCAAAGATATATTTTATATTTTTAATAAATCTAACCACAGTGATTTCTGTGCCCGTCCCAAGCCAGGGTAGATAGAGAAGGTTTCGACAGACATCTGGTGTAAAACATGGCAAATTTAAACATGTGAGTCCTCAATGTGAATTCCACACCGGATCAGTCGAGGAAGGAGTTAACGAGGACCACCACCACCATCACTGGTGACCTACAGGGTGGAGCTTGGGCTACTGTAGGTGGAGGAAAGAGAGGAGGGAGGAGGGTTTGTAGGCAGAGAGAGAATAGGAAAGGCTTAATGTCTTAATGTTTACACAATGACAGTGACATGATGGAGAGAAGGTGGATATACTGTGTGTGCAGGAGAAAAGGTGGAAGTTAGAAGAGAAGAAGAGATTATGGAGTGAGTTAGATGAGGTGATGGAGAGTTTTCCCAGATGGGAGAGAGTAGTGACTTCAACAGACATGTTGGTGAGGGGAACAGAGGTGATGGGCAGGTTTGGTGTTAAGGAAAGGAACTGTCACGTGTGTGAACAGAAGAGGCCGAGGATCCGAATGAAAATAAAGATTTGATTTAAACAAAGCACAAAGTAATCTTGGGCAAGGCAACGACGAGACGAGACGAGACGAGAAGAGACGAGACGAGATGACAATAACAACCCAAAATGAACATGGGAAACACTCAGGGTTACATACACATGAGGACCCAGTAACAAACCAGAAGAAGAACACGTGACTAAGAACAACCAACGAAAACAGGAACAGAATGACACATGACAGCATAAGCAATAAGAACATGACACAAGGCAGGAGGACATGAGGTCAACACACAAAAAACATATCAAAATAAAGGACATAGAAAACCAAACACAAGACAAAACACAAAACATATGTTACAGGAGCCGAGAAGGACAGATGGTGGTGGACTTTACTAAGTGGATGGAAAGGTAGACTACGTTCTATATAGACGAGGCAATCTGAGAGAGATTAAAGTGGTGGTAGGAGAGAGTGTAGCAAGGCAGCATCAGATGGTGATGTGTAAGATGTCTCTGGTGGACAGGAAGAAGAGGAGGAGAGGAAAGATAGAAAAGAAGATCAAGTGGTGGAAGTTAAAAAAGGAAGAATGTCGTGAGGAATTCAGACAGAAGATGAGACAGGCTTTGGGGGGTCAAGAAGAGCTTCCAGATGACTGGGAAACTACAGCAGAAGTGATCAGGGAGACAGGTAGGAGGGAGCAAGGTGTGTCATCTGGAAGGAGAAAAGAAGATAAGGGAACATGGTGGTGGAACGAGAAGGTTCAGAGGAAGCATTCACAGCATTCAGAGGAAGAGGCTAGCTAAAAAGAAGTGGGACGTAGAAAGGGCTGAAGACAGTAGACAGGACTACAAGGACTCACAGCACACAGTGTAGAGGGACGTGATGAAGACCAAACATAAAACATAGGCTGAGTTAGACACGAGGGAAGGTGAGAAGAACTTGTAGAGTTTAGTGAGACAGAGACATAGAGATGTGAAGGACCTACAACAGATAATGGTGATTAAAGATAGAGATGGAAAGATGCTGACAGGTGAGGAGAGAGTGCAGAGAAGATCGAATGAATATTTTGAGGAGCTGATGAATGAGGAAAATGAGAGGGAAAGAAGGGGGAGGAGGGGAATATTGTAGGGCGGGAAATAGTAAAGGTTATAAAGCATGAGGTGAGGAAGGATCTGAGGAGAATCAAGAGTGAAAAGGCTGTTGGTCCAGATGACGTACCTGTGGAGGTGTGGAAGTGTCGAGGAGAGACAGCAGTGCAGTTTCTATGTCGATTGTTTGTTCAACAGGATTTTAGAGAGTGAGAAGATGCCTGAGGAATGGAGAAGTGTTCATGTGCAGAGTATAAAGAGTTATAAAGGTATAAAGTTAATGAGCCACACAATGAAGCTGTGGGAAAGAGCAGTGAAGCTGGGATCAGAAAGGAAGTGGAGATTCGTGAGCAGCAGTTTGGCTTCATGCCAAGAAAGAGCTTTTGCTCTGCAAATGTTAATGGAGATGTACAGCGATGGTCAGAAGGAGCTGCACTGTGTCTTTGTGGATGTAGAGAAAGTGTATGACAGGGTGGGTGGTGAGAGGAGCGACGGTGCTGTAGGGGGATGTCAGGAGTGACAGAGAAGTACGTCAGGGTAGTGCAGGATATGTATGAGAGGAGAATGACAGCAGTGAGAAGTGCTGTAGGTCAGACAGGACAGTTAAAGGTGGAGGTGGGGCTACATCAAGGATCGGCTTTGAGTCCCGTTTGCTGTGGTGATGGACAGATGAGAGATGAAGTCAGAGAGGAATTTCTGTGGACAATGATGTTTGTGGATGACATTGTGATCTGTAGTGAGAGTAGAGAGCAGGTGGAGGAACACCTGGAAAGGTGGAGGTCTGCTTTGGAAAGAAGAGGAATGAAAGTCAGTGGCAGTGAGACAGAATACATGTAGGGAGGGAAGTAGGGAACAGTGAGGTTACAGGGGGCTGAAGGTCAAGAGGGTGCAGGAGTTTAAGGGTTTGGGGGTCAATCGTCCAGTGTGATGGGGAGTGTGGAAAAAAGGTGGAGGGAGTGGTTGTAGTGGGTGGAGAAAAGTGTTGTGTGTGACAGAAGAGTGTCAGGAGTGTTGTGTGTGTGTGTGTGTGTGTGTGTGTGTGTGTGTGTGTGTGTGTGTGTGTGTGTGTGTTTGTGTGTGGGTAAGGAAGAGTGTCAGTGATTGTGTTTGTTGTGTGTGGTGGAGTGTGTGTGTGAGTGTGGTGTGTGTGTGTGTGTGTGTGGGAGTGAGGTGTGTGTGTGTGTGTGTGGTGTGTGTGTGTGTGGTGGTGTGTGACAGAAGAGTGTCAGGAGTGTTGTGTGTGGTGTGACAGAAGAGTGTCAGGAGTGTTGTGTGGTGTGTGTGTGTGTGTGTGGTGTGTGTGTGTGGGTGTGTGTGTGTGTGTGTGGTGTGTGTGTGTGTGGGTTTGTGTGTTTGTGTGTGTGTTTGTGTGTGTGTGGTGTGTGTGTGGTGTGTTGTGTGGTGTGGGTGTGTGTGTTGTGTCTGTGTGTGTGTGTGTGTCTGGGTGTGTGTGTGTGTGTGTGGTGGTGTGTGTGTGTTTGTGTGTGTGTTGCTGTGTGTGTGTGTGTGTGTGTGTGTGTGTTTGTGTGTGTGTGTGTGTGTGTGTGTGTGTGTGTGTGTGTGTGTGTGTGTGTGTGTGTGTGAATGAGCTCGATGTTTCTGCTTTACACTCCACACGTTTCCACTGAGCCTTCTTCTAAATGGAGACACTAAAACTGACTGTGCTACAGAAGTCACGTCAACACGAACGGACAGAACCTCGTAGTATAATAATATAATAATATAACATAATAATATAGTAATAATATAATAATAATAATAATAAAATAAATAATAATAATAACTAATACTCAATAATACAACTAATCAGAATAATAATAATAGTAGTGTAATAATAATATAATAATATCCGAATAATAATAATAATAGGAATAATACTAATAATAATAATAATATCATAAATAATAATCGTATTCTTTCATCCCATACTAATGTCCTACCTACTAATCTACTAATTCATCATACAAAACCTCCCTTCCTCCTCTTACCTCATACTCCCCTCCTCACCCCTCCTCCTCCTCCCTCACCCCCCCTTTCTCCCCCCTCCCCCCCATTCCCTTTCTTTTGGTCTTTTTTCGGCTCCGCCCACTTCTTCCATTGCCCACCCACCTTCTCCTCCCCACACACACCCCCGCACACACACTTTGCCCCTCTTTCCGGAGGAACAGCCCCCCCTAAAATCCAATTTTCTTTTCCTCGTTTTTTCTTTTATCCTTTTCTCCTCCCCTGTTTTTTTTTCTCCCCCCCCAGCCCCCATTCCTGCACCCTCCCGCCCCCCTCGCCCTACTGTCCATCCCCAATCCCTCCACTCCGCTCCTGACTCCGTGCCAGTTATCGTAATCAAAATCCCCACATCCCCGCATACACTTCCCACCCCACCCTATGCCATCCCAATGATCTATCCAACTCTTTCCAACCCACAGACCGACAGGAATTACTAAATGCAACACTACACCTCCCCCTTCCACCACCACCACACCCAGCTACATCCAGCCCCTATCCTCGGGTCGTGAAACCACCAACAAAAAACCCAACGGATGTCAATCACCCCTCAAGCCATCGGCTCCCCACCCCCCCACCCCCACACACCAATGATACCACACAAATCCACACCCCAACAACCCACCATTCCCTCACCCCCACAACACCCCCTCCTACCCCCCTCTCTACTTTCCCCCCCCCCCCCACCCCCCCCCCACCCATTTTTTCGTGCCTTTCCCACTCAAACTCGCATTCCCACCCACAGCACACAAACAAAAACTTCTCCCCCACCACTCTTCTACTCCACCACAACAACCTACCCACCACCCCCCTCCCGACTACCCCGCCAACCCATTCCCAGTCACCCACTTCACCTTTCCTAAATCCCCTACCGACAAGCGAGCCTCCACAACAACCCCCCCACCCACCACCACCAAAAACTTCCCATCACAGCGTTACCTAAACCTCAAGCAAACACACCGACGTTTCGTGACCTTTTATTTATCCACATTACTTCAAACTATTTTTGTCACTCACACCCATCCATCATTAAGCCTCCCTTAAAATTGTACAATCACCGGAAACCACCCTCTTACCTTCCATGACACCACAACTATCACACCCCCACACCCAACCCCAATAACTACCCCCCAGATCTCTGATAATTGGCGATCTAGTTCTCGAATTATAGTTTTAAAAATACTATACCTTCTACGTCCCCCTCGACATATGCCCCCCAGACATTGATCCTTTTGAACCTACTCATAGAGTATACCCGTGATAACTACACCGTTAAAACCTTCTGCTTGTTTATCTTCTTTTTTGTGTGTTATTGTTTTTTCTTACCGTAGTCTGTTTGGCTAGATAATATTCGAAAGAAAAGACGAAAACGTGAGGAGATGTTTCTGTCTCGTCAAGTGTTTTAATACTTGTGGAAGGGGTGTGAGATTTAGATAGCACATCAAGCTTTTGATTCGAGTAACCCAGCTGAACCCTTTTCCTCTGTTTCCCCTGTGACTCTCTGCTCATCGCTCTCAGTGCTCTAAATTCGAGTTTCTATCACTCATATTAAGTTTCACACCCAAGAGCGTAGAGTTGTATTTATAACAATTTTTCTGGCAACACCTATGTGTCCCAATATGCATCGTTAGTAGTATCTTACCTTTGACCGCACCTTCACCTACGTCTGTGCTCTTAGGAGTCCGTATTTGGGATGTTTTACTGGTTTGGGTTGTGAGGGTTTTAATGTTTTCATAAAGATTTGGTGTGCTTTGTGTTTTGTGTTGTGATATGTTGGTGGGGTTTGTTATTTGTTTTGTTATTGTTGTTAGTGTTGTTCTTGGGTGATGGTTTTGGCTTTGCCTTATCGTCGCTAGTTGGGGTGGTGGTTGTGTTTTGTGGTCCTCCGTTTGGTGATGTTTTGGTTTGCGTTGTTTTGTGTGCTGGCTTTTCTCTGCTCTTTTTGTTCGGTCGTTTGTTAGTCTACTGCGATATACCCCGTGCCAGTTAGTGTTGAAAATCGTTATAAAAGAGACCACCGACCATGTTTCGTATTTACCCCTTTCTGTTTGAGGTAGACAACCTATGGCTGTATGATGTGTGTCACGTTCGCTAGATGTGAGTATGGGAGGATCCCACACAACAACACAAAACACACCACACACACACACACCCACCACACACCACACAACACACACACGACACACTAACGCAGACGATCCCAATCATGCAGTCCCCGACTATCAGGTTATGGTTTAGTCAGAACCTGGATGGTGTGGGGATTGTGGTGGGATGGGTGGGTGTGGCTTGGGGCGTGGTGTGTGGAATGTGGTCGTGCTTTGTAGTGTGTGTGTGATATTTTGGTTTGTCGTCGTTTTTTTTCTCGTCGTGCTTCTCTGGTTTTCGTGAGTTTTTGTGGCTTGTGTGTGCGGGTTTTGGGTTGGTGTCGTTTCTTGGTGCTTGTCCGACCATTCACAGGGGAACATATACACAAATTATTTAAATCACTTCTTTCAACTGTTTTACATCTTAACTTTCCTCTAAAACACATTCATAAGCGCTGCATGAAGCCACTTTATTAAGCAAAGCTATTACAGTATTACAGTAATAAGTTATTACTGATCTATAACAGATTATAGCAAATAAGTAGAGAGACATCAGTCCAGTCAGAGACGTCATCATTGATCTATGTGGAGCATGTGCTTTACACATCCCTGTGAATGAGCGGTCGCTATGGTAACGATCATGTATTGATGTAAACCTGAGAATTAATTACAGTCAGAGAATTAATCAACACCTTCTAACCAATCAGAGTGCAGAACTCAGCATCACTGTGTAAGAGTCTAAATGAAGTCAAAACTTCACTCTTCTGTCTTTAATGTAAAGTCTAAAAGATTTGGATATATATTTCATTAATATATTATTTTTTTGTCAGAGGTGACGAGGTGACACTGAGATGACATGAGAGAGATGTTGAGATGAACCCGAGTGAAAACAAAACCTCACCTATTACAGATTTAAGACTAATGAAAGTCTCCTGACGAAGACTTCAGAAATGTAATGATGGATAATGGAGCGTGAAACCGACCACAGCAGCAGCAGCAGCTCAAAGCCACCACCATGGTCTCCATCTGGGTTTAACCACAGCAGGTATCTCCAGGTTGTCCACATGGAGCCATCAACTGAACAGCTTTGAGCAGCACAAAGTTAATATAGACAATATATCTGTGCACATAAAGGCTGTGATGCTGCTTAACATCCATGTTATGTCATGTGATGCTGTGATGCTGTGATGCTGCTTAACATTCGTTATGTCATGTGATGCTGTGATGCTGTGATGCTGCTTAACATTCGTTATGTCATGTGATGCTGTGATGCTGTGATGCTGTACACGAGTTCTCTGTTAAAATGTTTTAGTGTAATTCTGGAAAAAAAATAATAATTGGCTGTGAATTTAATCACCCGTGTTTCATCTGAGAGAAAAGCACTAATCCCTGTTCACTGCACACTAATCCCCAACAGATTCAAGGGATTAACATCAAAGTCTCTCTCTCTCTCTCTCTCTCTCTCTCTCTCTCTCTCTCTCTCTCTCTCTCTCTCTCTCTCTCTCTCTCTTTCTCTCTCTCTCTCTCTCTCTCTCTCTCTCTCTCTCTCTCTCTCTCTCTCTCTCTCTCTCTCTCTCTCTTTTGTCCCCCCCCCTCTCTCTCTTATAATAATAATTAAGTGAAGTCTTGTTTCAGGATAAATGGCTCTCGAACTCTTTACTGAAGAGAAAGATGAAGCACAGAGACTTTTGTTGTAAGTTGTACATTAATACTTTACCCCTAACATTTGCTTTACATGCATGTAAAAGTTTTTGCACCCTGTATTTTTTTTTCTTGGCAAATTCTCACCTACACTTTGAAGTGATTTGTCTCTCCTTCTTTGACCAAATGAGAAGGATGAAAGGATGAAATGCACTTTTTCTCAAAGCATTTCACAACCTGAAGTGGAGTAAAAATTGCCAGGATAAAAAGAATGGCTTGTTTGATTGATGTTCGCGTTCCCATCAACTCCTGTGAGTTTGTTTAGATGTCTTTGCTGCAGGAAAGAGTTTTATTCCCAGAACTCAATCCCAGCTTCAGTCTCTTCACAATCACCTCAATGCCTGAAAGCAAGTTTCTGTGAGCCAGAACCTGGGAGTGCTGAGAATTCTGGGAAATGTCTACTCCACCTTCCTGGACCAGAATAAAGAAGAGTGTATCACAGGTCAAGCACTCAAACACCCAGGGGATCAGTGTGTGTGTGGTGTAGGGGTGAGTGTGGGGGTGAGAGGGGTGAGTGTGGGGATGTGTGGGGGTGTGTGGGGGTGAGTGTGGTGGTAGGTGTGTGGGTGAGTTAGCACACATTTAAACTTTACACAATAAAACTAATCCCTAAACCTAAACCTCACTAATCTGTAAACCTCACTAATCCGTAAACCTCTCACTAATCTGTAAACCTCACTAATCCCTAAACCTCTCACTAATCCCTAAACCTCTCACTAATCTGTAAACCTCTCACTAATCTGTAAACCTCTCACTAATCTGTAAACCTCTCACTAATCTGTAAACCTCACTAATCCGTAAACCTCTCACTAATCTGTAAACCTCACTAATCCCTAAACCTCTCACTAATCCCTAAACCTCTCACTAATCTGTAAACCTCTCACTAATCTGTAAACCTCTCACTAATCCCTAAACCTCTCTGTCTATCTGTCTCCTTTTACTTCCTGAACATTGCAGTGTCTCTGCTTCATGTAGTGCCCTTGAAAGCAGGGAACATGCTGACGTTATGTTATTGGGATGTGCCCCAGTGGCAATAAATTAAACAAAAGTGGTGTGTGGTGCAGCGGTGAGGGCGAGTGTGTAAGCGATAAATTATAAAGACGCAGAAATAAAGAGATGTAGCATTTATCAATGTAACAGGAGGTGTGAGACATGGAGGAGAGAGAGAATGAGACAGAGAGAGAGACAGAAGAAGAGAGAGAGAGTGAAATGTTCTGATTACCGCTGATGTGGTGTAAGCAGAAAAAAGTTGCTGATCTCAACCTGTTTGAAGCCTGCTGTTCACACACACACACACACACACACACACACACACACACACACACACACACACACACACACACACACTAAGTGGAATGAAACAGACGGAGGTGATGATCCCTCGAGAAAACATGCTGAACATCATCCGTATCTTCAGCACTTTCTGTCCTGCTGTTTTTCTCCAAATGAACTCTGACAGAATTAAATAAATATCTAGTTAATATCAGATGAGCTGTGTTCAGTGTGTTAAGCTCCCTAAAGCTGAACACCTCAACTAACTAACCCTAGGTTTAATCTGTGACATTATAGAAATGTGTTCGGGTCTGTTGTGTTCTCTTGTGTTGTGTTTGTAGGGTCATGGTTAGTTAATTAAGTGTTTAAACTCATTTTACAAATACAAGTTAATAATAATAATAATAATAATAATAATAATAATAATAATAATAATAATAATAATAATAAGTGTATAGTGTCTCTCAGCTGCGTTGTTGTGTGATGAATCATTAAAGTCGGTTTTGTTTGCAGTTGTGTATCGTATCGAGGTCACAGCACATAAAACATCCTGTTTTTCTTTTTTCAGTGTCTGTTCTTCCCTCGTTTGTGTTTTGCATGCTTGTACATAAAAAATGAGCTCAAAATGCAAGAAACACTCACACACACACACACACACACATACACACACACACACAAACACACACACAAACACACACACAGACACACACACACAAACACACATACAGCTTTATTTAGCAGCTGGACTTTTGTCTAACTCATCATTTTGCTAAAGCTGAACAGCTGACACAGAGAACACACTCACTCGCACACACACATGCACGCACGCACGCATGCACACACACACACACACACACACACACACACACACACACACAAAGAATGTCCACGGTGGATGTAGTGATGTTTAACTCCATCAGCATCAAGGACTCAATCCACCTCTCCATCTGCACTTGGACTGACTTTACAGCAGGGACCTGACACACTCCCTGAACCCTAACCCTTAAACACTAATCCTTATTACCTAATTTATAAATCCTAAAATGTCTTATTGTTAAACCCTAATCCCCAAACCCCGTTGTCTAAAATCTCATTTTTAAATCCTAAACCATAATCATTTGTTCTTAAAAGAGACAGACAGAAATCTCATCCTCTACTGAGCGTTTTAATTAGGAATCCCTGCTGCTTCTTAACGAGGAGACTAACGAGGACAGAGCTGACACCACAGTCCACGACTAACTGGACACAAACACACAACGCAAACAAACAACACACACACGGTCTGTGCAGCAGGGGGCACACACTCATACAGGAAGTGAGGAAAGTGTGGCTTTTTGGTAGTGAGTTTGTGTTTATGACTCATTAAATACTCTAATTATTAAAACAAAGTGTCATGTAGCTCATTTTATTTTCATCACTCTGCAGCAAGTGTGTTTGCATTCATTAGACAAGAAGAACAGAAACTCACATGGACCAGTTCACTAACCAGCTTGATGGTTTCAGATTAATCAGTAATCAGTGCACTGACCTGGACTGGACACGCCTTCATCTCCAGCCACGCCCACTTCTTGTTAAAGAACTAAAGCTTGCAAAATGAAAAAAGACAAAACAGGTGTCATGTTTTTCATTGAAAAGATAAAAACTTAGGGGGTCACGATTGCTTAGTGGTTAGCACGTTCGCCTCATACCTCCAGGGTCGGGGGTTCGAATCCCGCCTCCGCCTTGTGTGTGTGGAGTTTGCATGTTCTCCCCGTGCCTCGGGGGTTTCCTCCGGGTACTCCGGTTTCCTCCCCCGGTCCAAAGACATGCATGGTAGGTTGATTGGCATCTCTGGAAAATTGTGTGTGTGTGTGTGTGTGAATGAGTGAGAGTGTGTGTGTGCCCTGTGATGGGTTGGCACTCCGTCCAGGGTGTATCCTGCCTCGATGCCCGATGACGCCTGAGATAGGCACAGGCTCCCCGTGACCGGAGAAGTTCGGATAAGTGGTAGGAGATGAATGAGTGAGTGAGAGAGATAAAAACTCACCTGATATTTCCTTTCAGTCTGTTTTCCACTTGATGTCATTAATTACAGAAAGTAAAGAATATGCAGAATAATGAGCATAAATTCATGAGAAGTAATGTATGTATTTTCCTAAACAATCCGCCTCTTTCAGCACTGAGAGGAAAGTCTTCTCTCGCTTCATTTCTTCTCCTGAACGAACTTCCTGAAGCTGGCCTCAGACTGACAGAGTCTTAATTTAAGTGAAAACTCCTTCCCTGAACTATTTCGTTAGCTGTCATTTCCTTGACATTCGTGACACGGAGCCAATTTCTCACCCGCCAAATCTTTCAAATCTGAAATAGATGAGACAGGAAGTGTGGTTACACCGAGTCAACATGACCGTCTCCATCTTCTTCTCCATCTGTTCCATCCGCTGTGCTATCAATTAAAGCTCTGACTGTGTTCACAGGAGCGCAGCTGCAACCCTGCAACACTGCAGCCAGTTAAACAACAAGAAATTCTGGTTCACAAACAACACTTTATTATTCGAACACTAATCACACGTCTGAGACGGAATATTCAGTCACATGTAACCTCTGTATGTTGGGTGCGGAGCTCCGTACGCTCTGTTAATGACGTCACAAATTGTTCCATGTCCTTGTAAATACAGTATAAATCTGTGGGAATTTACCCCAGAAAGAAAGACACAACAGACACTGAAATTCACGACCTTGGAAATCGTGGACTCTGGGAAACCAGCCCCAGGAGCCTGAGGAACAACATGAAATACAAAATCATGGAAAGCCTTTGAGAACAAATAACTCTGAGAAACAGGACCCTGGAATACAGAACATCATGAGTTATATGATAAAATATGCTAATTATGCTAAATATGCATATATATGCTAACAAGATGGTAAAACTCTAAACTTCCAAACGCAACACCTGCACGTTAAGCTAATAGGATCGATTAGATGCTGGTTGTCTGACTTGCTAACTTTGCTTTAACTCAGCTTTCATTTGTCTGCCTCACTTAGTTTGACTAGCTATTGTTTGCTTGATAGGTTTGATTTATTTTGCTATTCAGCCTTAACTTGCTAGTTAGCTTTCGATTCTTGGTTCAGCTTTGTCTCCCTAATTAGCTTTCAATTTCTAGGTAAGGTTTTAATTGAGTACAGAAGTTTTCTCTTAGTAGTTTTCTAGTTTACTTTTCACCTGCTAGCTTGTTTTCATTTACTAGGTTAACGTTCTTCAGTCCAAACTTCATCTCAACACCGTGTCCTCATGGAGCTGCTTTGTGTACAGGGACATTGACATGTTGGACAGGATTTGGACTCTGAGTTCCAGAGAAACTGTAAAACTACACACAGACGTTCTGTACAACTGTGTGACTCAGACATTATGGTAACAGAAGAAGCACTCGTGAGGGTGAAGATCAGGGTGCAGAGATATCAGTATCATGAGTCTATACCGGAGTCAGGGGTAAATGGGGAAGTTTCAGGTTTAGTTTAATAATTCTTATGTAGAAATCTTGGAAATTGTAATGAAAATGTAGAGCTGTTACTAGACACGTCTTTAGATTTTTGTGATTATTATTTTAAAATAAGGGGGCACGGTGGCTTAGTGGTTATCACGTTTGCCCCACACCTCCAGGGTCGGGGGTTTGATTCCCACCTCCACCTTGTGTGTGTGGAGTTTGCATGTTCTCCCCGTGCCTTGGGGGTTTCCTCCGTGTACTCCGGTTTCCTCCCCCGATCCAAAGACATGCATGGTAGGTTGATTGGCATCTCTGGAAAATTGTCCGTAGTGTGTGTGAGTGTGTGTGTGAGTGAATGAGAGTGTGTGTGTGCCCTGTGATGGGTTGGCACTCCGTCCAGGGTGTATCCTGCCTTGATGCCCGATGACGCCTGAGATAGGCACAGGCTCCCCATGAGGATAAGCGGTAGGAGATGAATGAATGAATGAATGAATTTTAAAATAATTCATTGATTTAAAATGACACAAATTTCATTAAACTGATTAAAATCGTTATTTTGCTCTGTGCTGTTGAGAAATGAGGATTACAGGACATTCTGACCAATTTCTGATACAAGGATTCGTTTTAATTAAATATTGAGAATGAGATAAGGAGGAAGTCGGATTAGTGTCTGATAACTTGTCTTGTGAGAAGCAGGAACGCTTGGAATTTCTCCTGATTTCTCTGCTTCTCTTTCTGCTCTTTTCCACCTCATCACACACCAAAGTGTTGATTAACTCCCTGTGTGGTGGCTGTGTGTGTGTGTGTGTGTGTGTGTGTGTGTGTGTGTGTGTGTGTGTGTGTGTGTGTGTGTGTGTGTGTGTGCGCGTGTGCGCGTGTAGGGGCTAAATTAGTCTCTCCCCCCTACAATCAGACCTTTTCACCATCCCCCTGCCCCTCAGCAGGAACCATGAGGAGGAAAAAAACACCAAGCTACAGATGTCTTGCTTTATCCACAAGACACTGAACTAATTTGCATATTTGCATAGTTTATGACATCATACATGCATCCAGTCCTCCATGTTGCTGTTCAGTGAAATTCAGTGCACTATTAACACCTGGATGATGTCATCAAATCTACCAGAAATTCTGTAGAACCTGCGGACAGTTTAACACTCAGCAGTTAGCCGTTAGCATTCAGCTATTAGCGGATCAGCAAAGCCAAAAAAGTGCACCGCTGCCAAAGCAGAACATTTTTCATGACAGTTGTGAGCGCACATGAGAGTCATTGCACTATTCACCAATATACATGTCAGCTTACAGATTCTACCTAAAATAACACAAACAGAAATAATGGGAATATGACAAGTTTGTATTTTATTAGAGTTAGCTAAGGCTAACTAGCTACATCTACTTTTACTTGGCATTTATGGTTTTTATTTCTTAGACTTTGTTTTAACTCATTAATCATATTTGGTGGATTAGTTTTCTCTTAATTGCTAGCTTACATTTGTTAGCCTCACTTTCTCTAGTTATGATTTGGTTGATAAATTTATATTGCTAGTTAGCCTTATCTAAGCTAGTTAGCTTTTAATTGCCAGTTTAGCTTTGTCTCAATAATTAGCTTTCAATTTATTTACCAGTTACCTTGGATTTACTAGGTCACATTTCACCTGCAAGCTAGTTTTAGGTTTACTTTGAGCTATGACAGGATGTGAGCTGTAAATATATTGTACAAGCTGGTCTTCAGATCCTCAGTCAATGTCTATTGATTTTCAGTATTTATTTTTTTATCCAGACTGTGCAGCTTCCTGTGTGTATCTTTGTCTAACCCTCTGCATCTCTGCTGTAAACTGGTGTGTGTGTGTGTGTGTGTGTGTGTGTGTGTGTGTGTGTGTGTGAATTTTTTATTCAGATCTGTAATCAGACGGAATCACGGTTTGGAATACAAGGTTACGATCAAGCTGAGAATAAAAATGAGCAGAAATTGGCAGTTTGAGACGTCTGAACCGAGCGAGCTGCAGGTCAGAAGAGCTCAAACAGCGTGATTCAAACTAAGACCCCATCATTTTCCTCTTCTTCATTATTTATTTTTCTTTTTTTTTTCACTATACATATTTTTTCTTAGTCACAGGCCTGTTTTACTTCATTACCAAAGTGCAAAATGTCAGTGTGAGATTTCCGAAGCTTCACTGTCTGATTAGCTAGAAAACAATTTGAGGATGAAGCTTTTAGTGAATAGACTGAAAAAGCTTAGTAAATAATACGTATTTTATATAGATATTATAAACAAAACATAAAACTATATATATGTTCATCATAGTGTCTGTATTAAAAAGAGTTGTCTGAAAGGGTATCGCCCTACTGAAAAGGTATGTCTGTACTGAAAGGGTGTGTCTGTAGTTAGAGGGTGTGTCTGTAGTTAGAGGGTGTGTCTGTAGTTAGAGGGTGTGTCCAGTGAGAAGGTGTGTTTTTAGTGAGAGGGTGTCTGTACTGAAAGGGTGTGTCCAGTGAGAGGGTGTATCCGTAGTGTGAGTGTGTCTGTACTGAAAGGCTGTGTCTGTAGTGAGAGGGTGTGTCCAGTAATAGGGTGTGTCTGTAGTGAGAGGGGGTGTTTGTTCTAAAAGTGTGTGTCTGTAGTGAGAGGGTGTATCTGTGGTAAAAGGGCATGTCAGAAGTGAGAGGGCATGTCAGTAGTGAGAGGGTGTGACTGTACTGAAAGGGTGTGTCTGTAGTAAGAGGGTGTGTCTGTAGGGAGAAGGTGGGTCTGTAGTGGGAGGGTGTGTCTAGTGAGAGGGCGTGTCTGTAGTGAGAGGGTGTGTCTGTAGTGAGAGGGTGGGTCTATAGTGGGAGGGTGTGTCTAGTGAGAGGGCGTGTCTGTAGTGAGAGGGTGTGTCTGTAGTGAGAGGGTGTGTATGTAGTGAGAAGGTGTGTCTGTAGTGAGAGGGTGTGTCTGTAGTGAGAGGGTGTGTCTGTAGAGAGAGGGCGTGTCTATAGCGAGAGGGCGTGTCTGTAGTGAGAAGGTGTGTCTGTAGTGAGAGGGTGTGTCTGTAGTGAGAGGGTGTGTATGTAGTGAGAAGGTGGGCCTGTAGTGAGAGGGCGTGTCTGTAGTGAGAGGGTGTGTCTATAGCGAGAGGGCGTGTCTGTAGTGAGAAGGTGTGTCTGTAATGAGAAGGCGTGTCTGTAGTGAGAGGGCGTGTCTGTAGAGAGAGGGCGTGTCTATAGCGAGAGGGCGTGTCTGTAGTGAGAGGGTGTGTCTGTAGTGAGAGGGCGTGTCTGTAGTGAGAGGGTGTGTATGTAGTGAGAAGGTGGGCCTGTAGAGAGAGGGCGTGTCTGTAGTGAGAGGGTGTGTCTATAGCGAGAGGGCGTGTCTGTAGTGAGAAGGTGTGTCTGTAATGAGAAGGCGTGTCTGTAGTGAGAGGGCGTGTCTGTAGTGAGAAGGTGTGTCTGTAGTGAGAGGGCGTGTCTGTAGTGAGAGGGCGTGTCTGTAGTGAGAAGGTGTGTCTGTAGTGAGAGGGCGTGTCTGTAGTGAGAAGGTGTGTCTGTAGTGAGAGGGCGTGTCTGTAGTGAGAGGGCGTGTCTGTAGTGAGAGGGCGTGTCTGTAGTGAGAGGGCGTGTCTGTAGTGAGAGGGCGTGTCTACCTTAGGGGTGAATGTTTGTCCTGAGCAGGTGTGTCTGTAATGAGCAGGTGTGTCTGTAATGAGAAGGTGTGTCTGTAGTGAGAGGGCGTGTCTGTAGTGAGAGGGTGTGTCTGTAGTGAGAGGGCGTGTCTGTAGTGAGAGGGCGTGTCTACCTTAGGGGTGAATGTTTGTCCTGAGCAGGTGTGTCTGTCTCCCAGGTTACTGTATGTTGGTTCTCTTCCTGTTTAACACATAAATCTTTCTAACGTCTCTTCTGATGGAGGAAGCAGCAGGAGCACTAACATTCTTCATGGACAAAATAACTAACAAACACAATC